>NW_009189412.1:139158-188237 GCF_000690835.1 Fulmarus glacialis | reverse complement strand
ACGAAAAGTTTCATTTTTTTTTTTTTTTTTTTTAAATTTAGATTGTGTTTCAAAACAGAGCTGGAAGAAAGGAGGAGAGGCTGCCAAAACAGACAGCCAATAACACCCACGCCACAGCAGACTTGTGAGGCCCAGATCCCTGCTTGCCTGCAGGTGGGGAGGGAGAGGGGTGGCAGAGAGCAGGCTTTTAATGAATTGCTGGCAAAAATGCCAGTTTGATCTTAAAGTGAGCAGAGGTAGGACTAAAGAGCATGAAGGAACGCAAGAGTATCGTTGCACATAAAAATAGGCACATTTAAAGACATTTCAGAAACAATTTTCCCTTGTACTTTGCGGTTCCATCTTTATTTTAGCTTCGCCCATTTTTCTTCAGTGTACGTTTTGGAAGGGTTTTTGCACGTTAGGGGAAGCTGAGGATATCTTCACTGACGTTTTGAAAAGCCTGACTTCTGGAATGGGAGGGCTGTAAGATCCAAAGATACTCTCTTTGGGTGTTCGCGAAGCCGTTGTTGGAAAGGATGTGCATCTAATTGGTACATGACTAGTTACTGCTGTCGGGAGAGATAGCCAAAGCTTGTCTCTTGGGAACGGACCGGCTAGCAATTTATGCCAATCTGGCAACAAGGGATTTGAATCTGCTGATCAAGCACAGAAACCTCAAAGCATCTTTGTGCTCTGAGTCAGTTCTGCATCAAGGTAAAAACATGTTTTTGTGCAGAAACATCAGCTATTATGTCACATCAATTGATAATCTAATTAAAAGTACAAATAGCATTAGATGTTGCAGCCATTTATTGTGCAGCTGGTGTGCAAAGATGGGCTTTGTGAAGACCCTGAGAAGGAAGAACTTGCACTGAGCAGTTCCTGTGGTCATGCCCACTGCGGGAATTGCATGCAAATCCCTGTTCATTACCTGGTGATGTTTTGCCTTGGGTCATGTTCTGGCATGTGCCAAAATGATAGCTAAAATGAGAAGGCAGGGACAGCGCCCCATCTTATTTTATTTTGTGTTTTTCTACTTGCTGTTGGACCCTGGGGCATTTTGAAATTTTGCATGTATTTTTACGAGTAAACTTCTTGCGTGGGTGTTTATCACGGAGATGACGGGAAAAGGGATGAGGGCTTCGTGCAGTACAACTGGAGGAGCACTGCAGGCAGCTTCTGATGGGTGTAATACGGCTGTGGAGTGAAGAATCTGTCAAGGAGCTTGTTCATAACTTGGAACCTCAACATTTTACATCCTTGCTGTGTGCTCATCTACAGTTGCTCATGCCATCCTTAAATGAAGAGGCCTTTCCAAGTGGTTGCATTTCCTTCTCAGTGCCCTAGAGTGACACTACCTGAGCAGGCAACTGCCTAGAGCTTGCACAAGAGCTTGCTGGGTTTCCAGGGAACTGCGGAGTTTGGTAGGAATGTCTAAATTGTTTCTGAAATACTCAATCTACTTCAATTTTGCTGAAGTCAGAGGAGTTCATGGAAAAGCCCATTATAGAAGTGCATGTATATGCATTGGAAAGGGAGGGGGAATGAGAAATTCTGCAGGTACAGTGAGCTGTTTCTGGGATGACGAAGCAGGGCGAGTGGTTGCTTTGAAGGGCAAAGGAGGCTGGATTTCTCTGGGGTAAGGGCTCAATGTGGAAAAAAAAAAGAGCTTCCTTTCTGTTGGATTTTGAAGTTGTGTCCAGTAGCAGCCACAGATGGCACAACATCCTGGGCAGATGTGTTGCTTGGGTTTTTTTGACTGGGTGAAAACAAGTGACGAGCTGTGAAACCCTCTGAGAGCTGGAGTCTCATTTCAGGAGTCCAAATAAGTTACCGCTTCCTGCTCCTCCCTTTCTTCCCCGTTCACCCCATCAATTTACAGCACTTGGGAGGAGTGTTACTGTTTCGGGGTTTTTTTTATATCTTTCTACCCTGCTCAGAGGTGTTGGGCTAGGCAAGGCCTTGTGTCTTTTCAGCCCCAACGGTGATGGCTGACCTGTGATAAGGAAGTTCTTTGCCTCCTCCTCCTCCTTCAACCCATACAACAGACCTCTCAAATTAATGCCCAAATGAGCCCCAAAGCCAAAGTTGATTCACTCCATGGATGACTCCAGGAGCCCTTTGAGGTGGGAAGTCTCGTTGGCCTGTGGCTTTCCTGCTGGGGGGCTTCTAAACTGAAAATAGCCTGAGGGTGGCAGGGGAAGTCCTGGGGAAGGGGCTTGTCTTGGGGCCATGCACTGGCCCTCTCCCACCCTGCCTCGGTGTCCTTTAACACTTGCACTGAGCCCTGTTGGTCTGCAAGGCAAGGCTTTCACAGGAGGGCTTTCTGAGCAGGGTTTGCACAGCCCTGATGTCTCATTCTGCCACAGGCAAACTCTGCTGATGTAAGCCCATGTGTCTGGAAGTTTATTTTCAGCATAAAATAAGGAAAGCTGCTTCTGCTGAGCCACTGATCTGTGTAGGTCCTTCAAAGGGTTGTTTGACCTAGACTGTCTGAAGAGCTTCCTACCTTTTTAAATTTTTAATTCCTGCTTCTCTGGGTTCTGCTTGGCCAGTTCATTTTGATGTTTGCATCTCTTCCTTGGTAGGCTCATGTGGTATCTATTCCATGGTGCTGCTGTGAAACAGTCCTTAAGCTCTATTTCTTTCACTGCGTATTTGCTGTGCCTTGAATACTGATTGGAATAGGGAACATGGTTTCCAGTCATGAGTAGGTGCTCATTTATGGAAGAAGTTTGGGGCAGAAATAATCTAACGTATCATGGTGAGTTATTTTCTGAGTTTGTATGTAGTGGAAAACTTTTTTTGAGATACGAAGGTAGTGTAATACAACTTGGTTGGTTACTGTATTTAGTGGCGAGGCTATCAAGGGAGCTGCAGGTAGAGTGCATTGCCTCTAGGAGCTGTGGGCCAACCTCTGCAGTAATTTTTTTGACGAAACAGGAGACTTTATTTATATTTATATGGCGCTTAGGGACATGGTTTAGTGGTGGACTTGGCAGTGTTAGGTTTACGGTTGGACTTGATGATCTTAAGGGTCTTTTCCAACCGAAATGATTCTGTGATTCTATGATTCTAAGAAGTGACGCCCTCCCGCCCACAGTCTCCTTGAGCAGCTGGCTGTCTTCATCTCAGCGGTCCTGGTGTGGTGACTGAGCAGCATGCCAGGCACATGGGGCTAGTATTGACTCCAAAAATAACATTGAATAATAATGTTCAATATAATTATATTGAATATGCTGGACTCCAATATAACTGCTGGGAGACCCGTTGCTTAAATAGGACCGAGTGCCAGATAAATGAAGTAAAAAAGAGAAGATGATGCTGGTCTTTGCAAGGCGTCCTAGCATGATCAGAGGAGCTGGGTTTGACTTCCACAGGGGTTAACTTCACAGAATGTGTAGCACAGACTCGGTAACAGCGTGGAGTGATGGGGGGAAACAGTGGCCGTGTCCCTGCTGGAAGGAGCTCTGCTTCACAAATGCGGCTAAGTCAGCAAGCGTGGGAACCACGGGTGATCAGTGTAACCTCTTTGGATTTTCAGTGCCTTCAGAAATTTTCGTCATTGAAGTTCCTGAGACAACTGGGATGTAATGCAGGTCCTCTCAGTGCCTACACTGCTTTAAAGGGTTGGCCCTCTGAGTGCGAGTAGTACTTGGCTTTTCCAAACTAGAGAAGCTGCCACTGCCTTCCCTCCAGGACCTGTGCTGTTCAATGAGTTTGAACGATGATCAGCAGAAGCAGTCGATGACCTAAATTGCTGAGTGCATCATTATACAGGATAGTGAAATGTCAGGCTGTGCCAAGCTGCGGAAGGGTTTCAGGATATTTTGTGACTAGCTGATAAACTAGCAGATATGATTAAGTGTTGATAAATGTGAAATAATGCACAGTGGAGAAGGGAAAAGTGAGTCTAGCATGTATGGATGCATAATGAACCCTGGATGAGGTGCTGCCACCATGAGAAAGATCTTGCAGTTGTTGAAAGGATTTCTTGCAAGTCTCAGCTCATAATTAGCTGACAAAAAGACACAGTAGAAATAAGAGTAGGAGAAGAGAATGGAAAACCTCTGTTGTGCTACTGCTTACATGCAAAATGCACCCATATTGTAAATATTGCATGCTGTTTGGCTTCAAAGAGGGTATTGCAGGGCTACAAAGAGCCAGGAGCAGAGACGAAATAGAAGAAGGGATGAGTGAGGGTGGGTATAGATGAGTGAGGTGATAGAGGTTTGTAAAATTGTGGATGCTGTGGAGAAGGTGAATAGGAAATGATTAATCAGTATTTCGCGTGACACAATTGGGGGCACCCAATGAAATGATCAGGCAGCAGGTTTAAAACAAACAAGAGGAAGTACTTTTTCACACAGTACATAGTTAAAATTTGGAATTCACTGCCACGGGATGTTGTGGAGGCCAAAAGTATAAATGGATTCAAAAAAGGATTATACAAATTAATAGAAGATAGTTCCATCAGTGGCTATTAAGTACAATGGTCCGGATGCGGCCTCTAGCTCAGGAAGTCTCTAAATGGCCAGTTGCTGGAAGCTTGGAGCATGTACCAGGGAAGGGATTAGGGCGCCGTCCGTGGCCTGTTCCTTATGCTCTTTTCTCCTGTGCATCTGCTGCTGGCCACTATCAGGGACTGGACATGGGCGTAAGTGGACCTTTGATCTGACCTTACAAGGGTGTCTTCAGATTCTTAGTTGTGCTGGGAATCGGTACAGCCAGAAACAGCTGCCCGACACCCTTCTGTGAGGAGGTTTCAAACATCCATGTGTTCCTTTCCAGTTCTCTGTCAGTGGTCATGGACTTGCTGTCTCTGTGTTGGGAATCTTACTTGATACCTTTCACTGGGAAACATCAACTGAGATTATGTTCTTACCGTAATAAGCTGCGATGTAACAAATGCAAAATACCTGGTTAGATTTGTAAGCTTTTAGGGCGGAAAAAAGTGCACAAGGAAGACAGAGCAGGGAGAAACAAAATCTCTGTTCTTCCCAAGCAGCTCTTCCCTAGCAGCTCTATGGAGGCTGTGCTCGGGGCACAGATAAGCTAGTGTGTTACAAATCCCAGCCTCCCTTCCACACCCATGACTAAAGCACTACTTTTTGTTGCTTTTGTTGACAGGTAAGGCATTAAAGTCATTCGTATGGGCATGTGAAAGCCTTTCAAAGGTAGTCAACAGTGATACTGGACAGTGAGCCTAGCAGAACTGGTCTAGAAGTAATGGTATGTCAGTGGTAGCAGCTTCTCCTGTGCTGACAGCTGAGGTCAGCCAGAAGAGAAATGTGTGTGAAATACGCAGTTTTATCTCTTTCTAAATATTTTAATGATGTAGAATGGAGTTCTAGTGGAGGGCAGAAGAGCACTTTCTTGCCGGATCTGTAGTTTGAGCTCTTTCCTTTGTATGTTAACAGAATGACACCAGGCTTGTTAACTCACCACAACTGATTAAGAAATGCTGACCTAAAGATGCAAGGAAAGGTAAGGCTTGTTATTCTGCCTGTAGCTGAGACAACCCATTATAGGACTTCATATGAAGAGACATTGAGTAGACATCGCAACTGAGTCTTGAATGCCAGCAGCTATAAATACTGGGTGAGAGTGAATTTATGCTGTAGCTCACCAGTCAACATGCAGGAAATCACAGACTTCACTCAAGTGTTGAAAATATAATGCTAATGGACTACCATATGCATTGCAAACGTAGCTGTCTTTCCTTAGATCTGTGTCCAAAGCTGCTTCCCCTGAGAAGCTTTGAAATGTGAAATCTGATCAATGCTGACTCTTCTCAAAACATTCAAAAAGAATTTTTAAGAAAGCTGTCACCTCTGTATGTTCCCCTTCAAGAGCGAGTGGTTATTTTCTCTGAATTTCCACCATTAAAAGAAAATGGAGATATCTAAACCTGTAAATGCAACCTGTAAGTTGTTTAAATTAGCTTCATGTTTGGCACCTCAACTGACTGAAACCTGGACTTTTTAATGTATTTCAAACTGAATAATTTAGAACCATGTGTTTTATAAAGCATTGGTTAGGCTTTATTATCAAGCAGATCCATTCCCTCTTCCCTGTCTTTTCTCACCCACCCTCTCCTTGGCGATAGGTTTGGCAATGGCTTAGTGACACCCAAATCATGGGTGCAATGTCACAGACTGGGCATCCAGAGCTCCCTCCTGTTTATATTGGCATCTGTTATTATTTAGCAGCTTCTCTTTTACTTGCTTTTATTAGTAGTGTTCGCAAGGTGTGAAGCACTTTCCAAACATGATGAAAATATTCCTGTTCTGAAAAAGCTTGCAACTGACAATTTGTAGTAAGCAATGGTTTTTGTATGACTGGTTTTGAAAGCAGCTCTGTGTCTCCTCAAAGTTTCCTCGTTTGTCCTGGACGCTGTTTTGGCTGCGTTAGCCATTAGCAACGTTAAGATGTGTTGAGGTCATTATGAGAGCTTCAGGAAGCTCTTTGCCACCCATTCCAGAAGCTGTGCAGATACTCTGAGGCTATTGCAAATGCAAAGTGAAACATGTGAGCCTACTCCCTCTGAATACACTTCATTTGGAGGTGGTTTGTATCAACTTTTTTTAATTTTTTTTTTTCTCACGTGCAATGGTCTGGTGGTATTTACACAGTCAGTTACTGTGGCTCTGTGGAGAAGTGGTAACTTCTATTCAAGCAGAAGTTATGACTTCTTGCACCTTTGGCCATGTAAAGGGAACCCACAACCCAGCTGACCATGGCAGCTCCCTTATTCACTGCGTTTCTGTGCATCCTCATAATTTGACTGAGGAAGGCCTCGTAATTCCCTAATTTAAGAGGCAATTGCATACCAACATTACAGTTGCCTTTTGCGCATTAGTTAACTGAGTGATGATACAAAGCTGTTTCTGGCAGCCAAGGGGATGAAATCCAGCTGGCAGATCTGCTGGCGCGGGGTCTCAGTCAGGCAGCCCTGCTCGCTCTGCGTTTCTAGTGCTGCCGTGCTAATTGCTGGAATGTGACTCCTACCCACGGCGCGAGGGGAGAGCATGAACCCTGGCAAACGAAGGCTTGCCTAGCCCACTGCCAAAGCCTTAGCTGCCCCCGGCTCTGAAGACTGCTCCGCTTAGGTAAGTCGCTCCTCCAATGCAAGCGTTCGGGTGCTGCCCACCAAGAGCCCTGAGCCCTCCCTGCCGATTGCTGCATGAAGGGAGCAGTCCTTGCAGGGCACACGATGGCGTTGATTTTCTGTTTCCTTTTTAAGGATTTAGTTTACCCAGTTGGAAAACACTCATCAAAGGCAGTAGGGTAGGATGGTCTCCGATTCTGTGCGTTCAAGTTCTCAGGGACTCTGGTGGTGCAGATATAATAAATTGTGCTTGGCAGCTGCGAGAGCGGCTTCTAACTTCAATGGCAGTGGAAACCATGGGAAGACAGCAGCCATGTTTACTCAGGGTGCTCTCTGTCTGTTGAAAAAATGACCCCCTTCTCCAGGCGACTTCATTTTTCAGGGGAGTGCTGTTTTATAACTTTAAAAGTGTGATTTTTAAGGTCAAGATGCATTTACCATGTTTGAAAATTATTTGCTTATTGCTCAGATGAGAATGGATTCTGATATGTTGGTAGACACAGGTTTAATGAGAAGGGAAGGGATTTTTGACTTATTTTTCTCAAGACAAGACAAAACCATGTCTCCGATCAGTGAATTTAAATTAAAAAAAAAAAATCTGTATTCCTGCGTGCTCTTTCGGATTATAGACAATTCTGAAACACATTTTAGCTATATATTTGAACGGGGCACATCTTAGTCATTAGGTTTGTGCGGAGAAATAGTCAACTTGCTTTTAGTATGACACAGTCTGAAAGAAATCCAGTAATGTGCAATGCAGATACAAACATAGTCCTTGACAGATGATGGAAATCAAGGGGTGCTGGGCTTCTGGGTACCTGTTTTTTTCCACGTTCCTCTGGTCCTCCCCTCTTTGAAGAGATTTATACTGCTACTTATCAGCATTCTATATGGCAGAATGGGGCCCCACTGGGCTGGGTGTTGGAAAAACCTACTCCAGGAAATCATCTCTGATTTGCAGCCTTTATGGTCTTTGTTGTGAAAAGGGAAGCAGGGTGGGAAAAGGGAAAACAAAGAAATGGGTTGAGTAGCATGCTCCCAACCAGTGTTATGGTCTAATCTTTCATAATTGATTTTGATGTGTTTAGCAAGAGAGAAGCTAAGGGGAAAGAAAACCAAAAGGTCATGAGTTGCAGAAAGGAATGGAGGCAAATGAAATGGGATTGGGGAGGAGAGGTAAGGGCCAGGTAGAGAAAGAAATGGGAAAGAGCAGACTCGGTTGCTGGTCAGTGCAGAACAGAGAGCTGGGCAGAGTTACCAGGCATTTGAACCCGTGGCTGGGCAAGATGTCCCTGGTCTGAGAGTTACTGTGGTACAGAGAGCCAGCAAAAATTGCTGGGGGAACATGATCTCAGTCACACGTCCAGGCAAAGCAGTGTCTCAGCCAGTATGACCCATGTGGCAGTGTATGCTCTTTATGCCAAAGCTGATAAAGTACCCAAAACAATGAGCTTAATGGAGGTATTCATGGCTGAATGAATAACTGTATAGTATTATGGAGTGTATTAACAGTCCTGTATAAAATGAATAGTCTAGTCTAGAGGGTTTGGCCACCGGGCTGCTGGGAACCATGGACTCCCAGCTCCTGGAGGAGTACTTGTGTGGCTGATCAGGAGTGAACCGTGAAAGTGAACACATTGTCAGTCACTGTAAGAGTCTGACGCCAGGTAGAGCCATTCTCCGGGCAAGTGTGGTACCAGTGGAATCAAAATGAGGCAGATGGCAATGGAAATGGAGATTATTCAGAACTGAAAGCAGTGTTTGAAAGACAAAATGTTGCCTGAATCCCTAGGGCTACAAGCGGGGATATATCTTGGGTTTTGTTTCCAAGACATCAAATCTGTTCTCAAATTTTGTTAAATACATCTTTGCTTGCTATATCAGCTTCTAATCTACCACCTGTTTGTTCACAGGATCAGGGTGAAGCAGATGAATTTGTGGTGTCTAGGGAGACAGTCTGAAGAAAATGGTGGGTACAGGCACCCCTCAAAGACCTGTTGTCAAGGCTGTGCGGGCCTGGTTTTCTGCCAGTCTTCAGGGAAACTGGAATTGGGATTTGTGTAGCCGAGTGCTGAGTTTTGGGATGAGGCTATTAGTGGTCTGTGCAAACTGACACTCACCTGCAAAATCAAACAGCTGAGACACACCTTTCAGCTCCAGCCAAACCCAACGCCAAACCCAATGCGTCTCCACGCATTAGTGACTGCAGAGCGTAAGAGACTCCGGCTACTTGTCCTGGCCCTTTTGCTGACCACGCAGGGCAGCTGCTCAGGGAACCGGCTCAGAGAGCTGATTCAGCCAAAAAATAACTTGCCAGAAAAGAGGTCCTGGGAATTAAGGAGCTGGAGAAGAGCAGCTGTGGTGAAGAGATGAAGCTATGGTAGGTCAGCACTTTCTCCAAAGCAAGGCACAGGGAAACCCAGGCATTACTATCCAGCCTAAAAGGCAGGTGCTGAGACCTACACCAGTGACTGTGCTCATGAACACAAGTGGGAGAGAGCACTGGCCAAACAAGGAAGTTTTCACTTTTGTGAGAACCGTGAAGGACCATGCCTTAAATATTACCTCGCCTGTACCCACCACATTTTTTTCTTCTGCAAAGCCAGATCCATTTGATTATGGTAACTCCAAACAGTGCTCCTGGTGCAGAAGCTTTGGAGTAATTTGTTCTTTTTATCCTTTTACCAACCTATTTTGGTTGAGAGTGAACTGGCTGGAAGCTAAATAAATGCTGAAGGTGAAATCTTAAAACTGGAACACTGTTGTGAATTTAGCAGCTTAAATTTTCAATGAATGCAGTCAGTCCTGCCTGACTTGGGGTCTAAACTTAATCCTGGCATGGAAACTCCCCAGTGTTCTTCCAATGCTGGTCTGAGAGTCTAGCCCTGTTTATGGTGCTAGCCACCACATTCCCATTTGTTTGAGAGAATTCATGACAATTGACATGCCCTCTCCACCCACCCTCTCACCCTGTGGTGGCTCTAGTCCACAGTTTAACCCCCTTGAGAAATTAGTAGAAACCAACAGCTGCATATTTTGCAGTATAGAAGGATGTCTAGGAGGCCCTTTACTTTTAAACATGTATGGATCTGTGCAAAGTAAGACTATCCGTACATAGTCCGATGCTCAAATTTACTCCCAGCCTCTCCCAATTCTTTTGGAGAAAAAAGTCTATTCGGAGGAGACGACTGAGGCTTTTTCCTCCTCCTATTCCTTCTCCATCCCATCTTTAGACTGTGCAGTGTTGTTACTTTGTTGGAGCCTGTGATTGGTGTGCAGTGGATTTCACTTTCAGAGAGTTCAGCTTCTCCTTGCAATGGTCAAGCACTCCACAACCAGGTGTAGCAAGCTGCTGTTTCCAGTCTAACGACCTGTTCAAACATGACTTTGTGATAAGGCATGAGCATGCCCATAACACATGATACTTGGAATAGGTCACTGTTGGGATATTTCGCTGTGCTTTTATTAAACTGGCTGATGTCCTCGGTTTGAACTGTCTGGTTGTAGCAATAAAACTCAGCAGCTGTGAAGTCTATCAGGTGCTGAGGGACCTTTGAGCATAGGTTAAGCCCAGTGTCTTTAGGTCTGAGATGTTCAGCTTCGGAGACTTCATGCTATAAAACTGCATTTGTTGGAAAATTTAAGCTGCTAAATCCACAAATGTGTTCCAGTTTTAAGGTCTCAGCTTCAGCATTTGTTTAGCCTCCAGCCAGCTCACACTCAACTGAAATGGGCTGGTAAAAGGAAAAAAAAAAAAAAAAAAAGGAAAAAATGACTCCAGAGCTTCTACACCATGTCCCCAAAGCCATGGCGGTACCTTTCTATTTCGCAGGAGATTTTAGGAGCTCAGTTAATGATAGTTTCTGAATGCTTTGAGTTCTTCGGATGAAAGCACATATATATGCCTATATGTTATCCCTACAGAGGCCACTTACTTAGGCTAGAGCTTCCCTCTCACCTTCGTGCACACAGTAGAGAGGAGGTCTGTGTGTACAAGCGCCTTGCACAGGAGAACTGAAGGAGCCTTTTGGCTGTTCCCTGATATTTCTGAGGAATTGAGTTGATAAACACAGCAGGTGTTCGAGCTAACTTCAAGTTTTGGGCTCAGAGTAAACACAGGGGAAAAAAAAGTGCCTGCAAAACTCCTCAGCTTGCAATAAAGTATTTTTTGTCACCTGGCAAAACACAGAAAGCAACCAGACTGTTCTGGTTCTGAGCAACTTTTCTTAGTAACACTATCCTCTCTCCCTGTGGTGGCTCAACCATTTGTTAGTGGATTGGATTCTTGTTTGGCAGCTGTTCTGATTTGGTATAACAGTGACCCAACAAATGTGAGCTATGTGCTGTATGGAAGAACAGATTTCACTTGGTAGTTTGAAAATAGCCATGTCCCTTTCCATTTCTTTTCCCATTGCTTTATTATCTTTGTTCCTAGGGCTGCTGGGACAGTGAGAGTCCCAGACCCAGGCTAGCATGGACAGGTTAAGCTGATTGTTTGCTTCTTGGTCACACATGGAACTGTAATAGCCCTTGGCTGTGTTTCAGAAAGCAGTTCTGTGGCAGCTCCACCCCAGCCAGAGATGAGGGAATTATTCTCCCTAATTTACAATAGCAAGGGCAAGCGTTCCCTCCCACAAAGTTGCAACACAAGATGTGAACTGGCCTAGCTAACTCCTGCTTTTCATTCGGCCTCTGCCTCGTGCCAAGGCGGAACCTGAAGAGCAGAAAAACAAGCCACTCGTGAGAATGTTGTTATTGGAGATGCTAGGCTGGCCTTCGTAGGTATCTTCTTTAAAAATCTCAGTTTTTACCAGGAGCATGGACAAACCAAGAAGAAATGCTGGCAAGAGCCTATGTCTAGTTATTGAGCCTAAACTGACAGTGCTTGCAAAACAATTTAAATGGTCTTTTTTCATATGTTTCTGCTGTTGCTCCTGCCTCTCTGGGTTGGGGGAAATGGTCACTGCTTCACAGGCGATCAATAAACAGTATCAACAAACCTTGCCTTTTTTTCTTATGCTGTACATTGGCGAACTGGTGACTCTTCACCAGTGCAAGCGTCTAGGCGGAAACAGCTACTGTTCTAAAGCAAGGGGCTGCTTGGTGAAGAATGACACCAACAGCCTAGATCCAAGTGTACTGGAGTGAACACGTGTCTCAAGCTTGCTCATTGCTGATCAAGATCCAGGCATAAATGTAAAAACTCTGCGTGTGCGTATACATACACACGTGTTATACGCATATATTTATATATGTGTACACAAGCACACATACAATGTTTATTTAAGGCTGCATATGATAGCCATTGTTACATGACAATAGGCAGTGAACAAAGGCTGATGGTGTAGATAAATGGAATTGCTCATGTGAAGAATTCAAGGTGCCTTGCAAGAAATTTATCCAAGTGTAGATTGATGGAAGGCCAGAAGGAAGCACTGCAGCAGTGCTGCCTGACCACCTGCATAATGCAGGGCATGGGACTTGTCACAACAGCAATGCACCTTCTGACCCTGATTTAGATGCCATTGCTGAAGGAAAATCTACTCTGCCTCTTGGTACGTTGTCCCAGTGCTGTCAAAAGGGAATCTGACTCCCAGTTAGTCTAGGTGGGTTCTCTCCCTCCCAACTTCAGATCTCTACAAGCAAAGGAATATCTAGGCTCAAGCTTGTTTTCCTCCACCCCAGATTCTCTCTCTGGTCAGTGAAGAGATATAGGCACTTTTGGGGTATGACATATCTCATCCAAAGTTAGACATCTAAAATGGGCGTAGATGAACTGCATCCTGTAAGACCCTATTTTTGTCTGTTGACTATACAGGGAGTCTGAAGTAACCAACCCTGCTAAAGATGCTGCACCAGTTGCACGCCCTCATATTTTCTGGTAGAATGGATGAATTTCTGTTCCCTGGTACAGTGGTGTGGTTTTCTCTCTTAATCTTCTTTGAGGAACAAATTGGAGTGATTGGCTGGAATCTTCATAAGGCACATCTTAAACCCCTTTAGTCATTTTCTGAGTTGCTCCCTGATTTCTAGTGTTCCCCTTGACATCAGAGCTGGGTACACGGAACCAGCAGTAGTCATATGGATTTAATACAGGTCTATTCACACATCCAAAGATTGCATTTGTGTTTTGGCCAAAGGGCAGCATGGCAAGTTTGCTATCAAATCATGACCCATGATCAGAGTCATGGATTCCTGAGGGGATTCTCTGCCTATGGAGCATCCCTTAAGACGGTTGCTTGATGACTATTGCCATTGACATTTTGACAATACTGGTTTTGATTAAACTTACCAAGCATTTTATTGATTTCTTCATCTTCTGTCTTGCTGGTCCAAATGTTAGTGCCCTCAAAATACTTTATATATAGTTAAGCAGTTCTACCACCCCTATTACTGCTATGAAAATCTGTGTCATATTAGGACATCAATTTAATTTGATAGGATTTATTTTCCATAAATCCATGTTGATTATCGTGAACTATATATAATTCTACATTGTTCTCAATCCTTTTCTCACTTTGTTATTTTACCAGAGTCAGTATCAGACTGATAGAATGGGGTTGACCTATATATCTACCTTTTAGCCTGGGATACTAATATGACTTTACAGTTTGTCCATTGTCTTCCGCCCTTGAATGTTGAGGGGTTTTGAAGTCCTGATGCACCTCTGTCTTCAGCTTGCCTAGTACCTTGCCTAATACAGCACTAATGAAGTTATGGCATGAAGGAGTCAGAAATATAAGCATTTGGACTGTCTTGATTATCTTACTCCACAATCATCGTTGTTGCTTAAGAGTTGTAGTGTTAAGGGTTTTCGTCCTCTGGTAACATGAAAATGTTTGGTGGGAAGCTTGGAAACTAGGCTTTAGAACGGGAGAAGTGATTTTAAGAAAAGTTTTTGTTTGTCTGCAGATCCATAAAGGTGAATAGTTTTGACAAAAATTTAAGCCATGTATGGACTGTCTGTATTATTAAAGCATAAGTTCGTGGTTCCTAAATTGTAGTTTGTGGATCCTAATGATCTCTGAGGCCATGGTAAATACCCTTTGTATTTCACTGGCACATCAGATTTGCCAGCTGCAATGTGGTATCTTGTCTTATATGGGGAAGCTGCTATGATGCTGATGTTGGGAGCAGCCCACCTTCTTCAGCCCCTTTGAACACTGACCCTTCACTCCGTGGCACTATGTCCCATTGTGCAAAGGATCACAGCACACTGCTTTCTTTTCTGAGATACCTCTCAGACCACCAGATACGATGGGCTCTGCTACTACACACTTCATGGCTCTGAAACAATCCATGGGGAAAAAATGCTCTGGGAACTAGGTGTGTGGAAGAGCTGCTTGTTGGTTTTCCTGAGACCTGGGGCTGAGCTCTTGAGAGAAAAGAGTTGAGTGTTCTCAGCTGTTTGCAGCCCAGAGACTTCTGCAAAACAGGGCTAATTATCACAGAACTGTCACTTAGAGGCACTGAAAGGCATTGCTGTTTGCTGTAAAAAAAGGGTGTGGACCAAGATATACTGCTAGACTTTTGGAGACATAATTAAGAGGCCATCTACAATGTAAACAGTCCCAATAAAGTTGGCAGAGTCACTGCCAGAAGCTAGATAGTGAAAGCCAACCTAGCTTATGTTAGCCCACTGACTACATTAGTTTATTGTCTTGAAGTTAAATCCTTTGCAAAGGATTTGATGTTGTTGTGGATATTGGCTTTTTAGTCGTGCCTTTGGGTTATAAGGGTGTATCAGGCTAAAAAGATTTTGGAGACAAAGGATTAAACCTATAGACCTGTCTGACTGGTTGATCTTGGAGACAGCACAACTATCTAAATGAAAAATATCCTTCTAAGGATATTTTATGATGGAAATGGAGTTGTTTAGTGGGAGGAAATGGATATTATCCGGTGGAAGCTATTGCCAAGGTCCTTCCATTATTCACAGAATCAACATATTCCTAGCTCTAGGGAGAGGCACTCCACCAAGCAGGGTTATAATCCAGGAGCTATTTATCTGTGAACAATAGGAAATTCAGAAATGTCGAGAAACCTGTAGAGGGAATGGAATATTTGCTCTCCAGGATAGTTGTTTGTGAACAGCTTGGGTGCTCTCCGTGGGAGGCTCCAGGCATGTCTCTGCTGGTAGGATCCAAGGCTCATGTCACCCCTCACACCTACGCAGCAGGGTGCTCTTGCCAGCTGGGAACTCCAAGCGTGGAGGGAAGCCACTGAAGTTGGACCTGTGTTTTGTTGTGAATCAGGTGGACCATTCCCTCGGTTTGGCAGAAAGATCGAGGGCTAGCAGAAAGAGCCTACTGGTCCGGGATAAGGACTTGCACCACCTGGATCACTTCTAGCTCACAATGTACAGTGTTGATGGCCACATCAACATCCCAAAGCAGCAGATTTTAGCTCTGATGGAGAGATGATGGAAAAAGTAAACCAGACAATGGAAAGGGTCATTCGGGGGCTCCAAGAATCTGCTTTCAAAAGCGTGTTGGTGTCTGGCACTTAATACTTTGAAAGACTTCCTTCACTCAAAGAGGGTCTTAAGACCACCTTGGTGCTGATTTTCAAAGAGAGTAGCAGCTAATGGCGCATGTTGGGAGAGGCAAAATGGAAAAAAACCCTAAAACACACAAACCCGTTAGAAACGGAGAGCTTGCTGGTGCACATGTGGCTCTGCTGTGAATTTTATGTCTGCCTGTAGATCAGAACAGGAAGCAAGGCTTTGAGAGCTTTTGTCAGAAAACCTCAAAGCTTTTGATGGTATTATAAATGTCAAGTATATTTTAAAAAGGAGGAAAGTACCAGACTCTGTTCTGTACAAGACAATAGGGACTTTATAATATTACAGGAAGCTGCATGTGAGAATTGCAGAGAAGTTAAGGTCTGTGGTATTAATGCACTGTAATAACTGAGCTCTCAACACATTGAATTTGTCCCTCTTTCAGTATATTCCCAGGCACATGCAGTATTACACTGGTTGAACTGTGGAGTGTAGACTTGTCATTTAAAAAGCACTTAAAGAAAATTTTTCCCCAAGTTCTGGTCCTCCTAAGTGAAAAGGTTAAAATAAAACAATCAAAATCAAGCTCTTATGCTTGATTGTACATCAGATAAGTTGGTCAGTAGAGAGCATTGCCTTCAGCTGCTGGTCTTGAAAAAATGAGAGACACAGTGATGTTAGGAAGATGATGGAGTGGGAAGGTAGACTATTTCTGGACCCTACACAAGAGGTGAGCTGGTAATTTTTCGTATCTCAAAGACATTTGAAATAAACAGTGAAGTAAAAACTTCCATCTCAGACCTGGATATGTGCTGAACATAAAAAGTTAAGATTACAATATGCTTGGACACACTGTAGGAAGCTTAGAATAAGAAGTGACCCTGAAAATACTTCAGCAATCTGCCACTCCTTTGCTGCTGGCCTTGTACCAATCATCTATGATTCTGTCTTGGCTGAATTGAAGCAGAACCTATTATAATCCACCCAAGACTAAATTGTCTGTAGATAATTGGACAGTGGAGAAACTGAATTATAAAGTACAAATGTATCCATGGGAGAATATAAAAAACACATTAAGGAGTCCTGAACGAGTGTTCTATCTACCTTATTCAGCAGCCTTTTAAGAGCATTTTTTTGTTCTTCGTTTCTTACCATAGATTGTTGTGGGGAAGATTTCTGAGCTGATAATAATATACATGGCCCGAAAGCACTATGTTAAACCTTTCAGAATTTTTTTCTATTTTATACCAGTAGGCCAATGTTGACTGTGTATAAAGATGGATATGTGAAATTCAAAAAAAAATTCAAGTTGTCTTCATAAGCTGAGAGAGAGAGAATAACAAGTGTTATGGACTACCAGAGCCCACTGGGGCTATTTCTAGGCTTTATTTTGTTGCTCTGAAATGTTTATCCAGTCTAATGAGTAGTAGGGGGAGCAGGTATTCCATAAACTTAAGGAACATCTTGCCATTCTAAAAACATTTATGAGCTCAGGAAGAAAACCCCCTTTGTCACCTTTTTCAAGTATTATCCTTTCCCACTAGTCTTGCTAAACATGCCAAATCTCCCACAGCAATAAATATGAGAACAGTAGATGTGGTAAAGATAAAATTTCCTGAATTAATGGTGAGCACAAGGCTCACCACAGGGATAAACGCCAGTCTGCATGGCAGACTGTAGGATGGCTCAGGATCCCCAGTGCTCCTTTTCCTTGTATAAAGATTGACTTTTTCCTGATCGCACCGCTCTTTGGAAAAGAGTCACAGGGGATGTCTCCTCGGTGGACTCAGTTACCTGCCCTGCCCTGCTCCTTGGGCACTTGTCTTCCCCTCTGGCTATTCCCTGGTGACCGAAGCAATGCCCGGGAGCGGACTTGCCAGCCTTTTCTGACAACTCTCTCAAAGCCTGCGTTTATGGTAATTTATAGTAGCAATCTTCCCAGATCTAACCCAAAGCCTGCTGCAGCCAGTAGCAAGCTTGTGAGCCAGTGGGTCTGTTCCTGCAGCTAAAGTGAAGCACGGGCATGGCGGGTCAGGGCCCAGGGACCGGACACGGACATGTCAGAGGGAGGTTCCTGCAGGTCAGTAAGGATGGGACTCTGCAAGAGAAGCAGTCAAAGGGGTGGTTTAGATTGGTGTGAATTCAAATTTACTTCCCAGCTGATGCCAGTGGGACTTGGTGTGCTCATTGTACGTGCATGTGTAAGTGCTGCTCTGAACTTGGTTGGTAGGGAAGGAAGAGCAGAGACTAGAAAAAAGAGCATAATTTTACGAAACTATTTTGAAGCATTATAAAACTAACAAACTCCTTGTAAATCCAATAAGTTAAACTTCACAGAGATATTTTGATGATTTACAGTTGCGGATTGAGATTTATCATGTCAGCGACTTGCACTTGCTTAGTATTACTTTCCTAACTGTGCTGAATCTCTGTATCTTTAGGTTTTATTAGTCAGATCAAATTCCTGGTGCCTGGAGTAGGATTTGTGTAGGCAAAGAATGAGGAAGATTGAAGTCTGGGTATTCATTATTATTTCAGCTCTGCTTTCATGCCTTCAGAGGTCATAAAAATCATCCCTTGCTGCAGATATTATTTTTCACACACTAAAAGGAAAGATCAGAGTAGGTTTTCTTTTTTGTCCTGGGCTTAGCGAAAGACTTTCAGGAAGTATATTTCCCTTTCTCAAAACAAAAACATGGGGTGATTGAAATGCAGGGAATCATTTTCATGTTGTTCATTTCCCACTGCAGCTCAAACAGATCGCCCTTTGGAGCTCCCAGGACCATAGAGGTTTTGATAATGTTAAAGATATGCTCAAGATTCAGTCATCCTTGAGTTAAAAGGATGCAAACTGTGTCTAGCAAACATGGCATTTCCATAGGAGATTTGAATTGGTTTGCTTTTGTAGTGCTGTTGCAAAACAAGCACACAGAACCACCTCACAAGCAAAACAGAGGCATCAAAAAGACAATATACCTTCCTTCCTGAGGCAGATATTTCAGGAGTTGGGGAAACACAGCTTCCTGTGTTCTCACACGGATCCAGATAATGAAACTCTTGACTGATTCAGAAAGAATAGAGCATTACACCGTTGCTTGAAAATATTACTATGTTATTGTACAATGTGCCGTAGCATTAAACTGCCAGCTGTAGTGAAATCTTCTGTGTACATGTCCTAGAAAACAATCATAACACCCAGGCTGCGACTGGTCTTTCCGCAAGGTACTCAGGCTGGGCTGGGAGGAGCTGGAGAAGCATGGCAGATGAGGGGAAGAAAAAAAAAACACGTGTAGCAATAATGAACATAAAGAGGTTAGAAATGGCTGGTTCATTTCTATTCTTTTAAAGATGTGATTATAGGCGGGGCTGGTAGCTTTGATTATCATTAAAGTCATGTGATACCTGGCAGCTCAGCATTCTGTTTTTAATTACTACTCACGTTCTCAAGGCTCAACTACGTAGGCTGAAATTCTCAATGCGGCGTGCTACCATAAGGTAAGTATAATAAGCAAATGAGACCAGAATGGATTTTTTTTTTCCCAAAGGAGAGTTCAAGATAAAGTCATAATTTTAAAAAAATGTATTATTACTTTAGTGATTTTTCTTTTTTTCTTTTTTTTAATGCTTTCATTTCCATGTTTCCCTCTGTTTTGTAGCAGAGATTCAAAATACAGTAGGAAATGTTGCTTTTCTATCAAAGATGGCTCTTTTCCATCCTTGTGAAAAATCTCTCCAGGCTTGATCAAGTTATAAGCCCCATGAAATCTGCATTTTGCACAAATTTGAGGTAGAAAGTTGCCGGTCTTTTTAGAGTTCAAATCTCCTGAAGATATCTTCCTCATGGGCCACCTTCCAGCCCTGCAATGTCCTCATGTGCACACTCCATCCCTGCAGAGCATCTTAGTCTATCTCCTGTGGCTGTGGCTTGAACCGCTGTGGGCTGAGCTGGGAGCAGCTGCTGGAAGTGGGAATGGGATGGAGAACAGGTCTCCTGTTTGTGATCTTTTCCTGGTGCCCAAGTAGTATGGAGGAGAAAGCTGTCTTATCCAAATATGGGTGGGTAAAATAAGGACCTCAGTAAGTAAAGGTGACAAGAGGGGAGAGAAACAGTGTTGGGAGGTTGAATGGGGGGAAATTCAGTTTAGGTGGATGAGGGAAGTAGCAAAGAGGGAGGTGGATGGGAAGGCAGCTGGGGTCAGATATGTGGCTGAAGAGAAGGGGAGGCTGGGACTGACTGAACAAGGAAAACTGGAAACAGTGAAGGGAGGGAGATGGTCTGGAATATGGACTAGGACCATTGGGATGCAGAGGCATGAACTGGGTAGATGAGCATGATGTAGTTTGAGGCAGGGTAAGGAAGATAGACAGGGACAGAGGCATTGTGGAAGGGTTTGGAGGAAATATTGGCCAATATATTTGCAGTGTCCTTCAGATCCAGAATTCCTGAATTTTATTAGCTCACTTGCTACTGGCAGGTCATTTCTGTGCTATCCAGTCTGCATTGTTTCCACTCTGTCACAGTTCTTTTAAACCAGGCTTATACTGTTCAAAAGGAAGAAAAGTTCTACAAAATTTCACACTTCTGATATTTTGAATTCTAAATGGTAATGATGTTATCTGAAAGCTCATGGTGTGTAATTCTCTACCCAGCGTATGCTATACTGTACAGATAGATGGGTCCATCTCCAAATTTCTTTCAGTCCAAAAGCAAGATGAAGTGAGAGGCTAATGCGATAAAAAGGATCAGGAAAGTACATGGCAGCAGTGGCTACACACATGGTGATGGTAGAGGTTGCACAGGCCAAGTCTGTTTTCTATGCATAAAAGAGACAAGCAAATATCTTTTTTTTTTTTTTTCTCCCTCCTGAGTTTCTGCAAACCTTTTTAGCCCTGTGAGGCAGAGCTGGAAGCGGCAAAGAGCACTCACAGGATGGCCATGAGTCTTTGAGTCAGAGCAGAACTTAAAACTTGATGTTTGAGGTCCCTTTGGCCCCAGTGCCATAGAAATGTTCAGTGTCCAAGGTTGGATGTGTTCTTCCCCACGTGAATGAGGTGAAGGGCGAGAGCCTTTTCTCTTCAGACAGGAGCCTGACCTGGGAAATGTTAGCTCCCTCTCAGGGTCCTGACGAAAGATCCAGTATGGCATGCTGTGCTGCTTCTACTTCAAAATAGCCACCTTTTTTTCCAAGCATGTGAGAACATGGAGAACCATAACCACTCATGTTAATGTGGATTTGGCAGTATGATCTCTGAACATCTGAGGATTTCTCAGGGCAAGATGGCAATATTGCAGTACTTTGGGAAAACAGCAGAAAAGGCAGGTTCTGACTGGAAATGAATTCCTAGATCTCTTGAAATATTTTCATTACTGCTGATGCATCTATGTAAGAGAAATGGGAATGTTTGTCTTTCACTTGATTCATGTCAGAGCCTTGCTGGAAAGCAGAACAGCTGTTATCAAAAGACTTGAGTTCATATTTAGTTGAAACATTTGATGTACATGGTGATGAGCAGTGCTGAGCAAGCATTGCATCAGTGGCACCGCTTGTCGGGCTTGCCTATTGCCTCTCAGCATCAGGCCTGAGACGGCTTTTGGATAAACAATTTGTCCTGTCTTTGAGGGCATTACCATGTCACGTTTCTACCTGAACAAGAAACCAGACCTTGCTGAAAAACAGCTATTGAACTTGACTGAATGGCAAAATCATGGAACTTTAAAGCAATTACAGGCAAAAGATTGCCTCTGAACAAGCCAGCCAGGGTAAGGTAAGGCTGCACCAGTGATTTGCTGGTGGGAACGTGAGTCTATGGAGGATGGGGTACCTCTAATTTTAATGGGGGTTTCTGCTAGCTAATCCTGCTGTAGAATGAGGGTCCCTGTTTAAATTTTCTTCTCCCATTTCCTTTTTCTCAGTCCAACAGAATTAGAACCGATGTGTAAAGTGCTTATATTACTAGGAACAACAGTAGGAAACCCTTTGTTAACCTTAATTTCCTATCTAATATTTCTCTGCAGCGTCAGCCAGTCTCCAAGGAGATAGGGTTGTTGACAATGTGTGTTGTCCTAATTGCTATGTAACTGTCAGATTGTGCAGCTTCTAAAAAGCAATTTGTTAGTTTTGCCCCTGCTCATTCGTTGGTGGTTGATGTTTTTTTTCTTTTCCCCAGAGATCACGCAATATCCAGAACCTCTCACATCTCTTGAATGTTAAGTAAATGACAGACCTGAGTTTCCCACCTAAGAAACAGTAGATTTCTATCAAGTACTAAATCCAGCTGGTTGCTGAGATCCTACTGTAAAGCGCTGAGAATCCTGCACTTTTTAGGAAGCCAAGAGAAGGTGAGAGCACTCAGTACCATGGGAGTTACACAGTTAGTTGCAGGATCTAGAATTTGTCTTCTAAGATGAAATCCTAAGATGTGCAGAAACCCTACTTGCCAGCACAAAAACCTGAAGGTGTCCAGCATGATACACGGTCCCATTTCTGGAGGGCATGGAGGTGGGTTTGAGAGTCCGTGTTGCTCTATGAAATGTACCCAGAAGAAGCACAGGTATTCTGTGTCTGTGAAACTCTCTTGGTAGTTACAACACCCCAAAATGTTTGTTCAGTTTTGCTGTTTTACACAGACCCGTTGATGAAAGAACCTCAACATGTTCATGAAGGAAATGTTCGACTTAGTGAAACGTTGACTTTTCTAAATGTATTTGGTTCAACAATTGTAAGCTTCCAACAGAGCCTGTGTCATTTTGCTCACCATCTTTTTCTCCTGCCTGTGGTGCCTGCTCTCCAGGGCTGTTGGTGTGATTTTCATTCTCCTGGCAGGAGGGAATGTCAAGACGTTGAAACTATCATATTTATTTTTCATTCAGGAATGGTAAGAAGGTTGGTCTGCTCAAGATGCTTCACCCATTGCTGAGGTATGAAAGCAAAGCAGAGGCCCAAAATAAGAACAGGTCTTATCTCTGTGGCTGAAGAGCTTTTCTGCTCCCTGGTAAGGTGGCAGGTGAAAGAGGAGTAAAGCACAGGTATAAATTGTCATTCAAGCTCCATCCAACTCCATGAAAAGAATGTAACTTCCCAGGAGCTACATTTTATGTGAACGAAAGCACATTAGCATTTTGGTATTTTAGCTGCTCTTAGCCATTAAATAGATTTATGAAGGCTGGAAAATTCAAACATAGGTTTTGGAACATCAACGTACTCTTGACAAGGAGAAATAAAATACATAAAAATATGAAAAGGAAAAGATGCAAGGTAAGGAACAAAACAAGGTTGAAATATTCCTTTGCTTCACTCCTGAAGGAAAAAAAAGAAAGAGGCAATTCATAGAAACAGTGACTCAGAGCAGTAATGATTAGTGAAAGAAATAATTAGTTTATGATTAGCCTTTTTTCCTGTGTGTTCTCATGTTTGGGTAAAGCATATTGTTCTTATAAATGTTGAGCGGACATTTATCACATCCTCTGTCATAATTATTAGTGACAAGTCAAGTCTGAATGAAAACACATGAAAGAAGCAAGTGTTTATCTCACTGTGAGTTCTTTCTGATAATGTCTCGTGAAATTCTTTCCATCTTGTATTTGCGGGAACTGAAGGAGCATTTTGGCCCTGGGACATACTGGGTATATTACCATTGTTAATGGAAAAGAGCATCCCCTTTGACTCCTCTAATGGTAGAAAAAAGAGGCCAGTTTCAGTGCTGGGAACTTTGCACTTCTATTGTTTTTACACGTTTTTAAAATTTGAATTGTACTTAGTTGAATTGTATAAACCACCCATTTAGTCCCTCTCACCTGCTCATAGAACACCCAAAAGTGTTTCTAAGTTTTCTAGCGGGAGAGTTAAGCCTGGGTGAGTTTTCTCCAGTACGAATTGCTTTTCCAGAAGGGGAAAACTAAGAGAGGAGCTAGGATTCCCTCTGATGGGTACTCAACCTGGGAGGTGTGGGACCAGCATTTTGAGGAGTAACCCATTCTCAAAAAGTGAGAAGAGATGAAGCCTCTGCTACTGCTCATACACAACCTTTCCTACTAGTGGTGCATTGGTGTTGGGAGTTGTTCTGCAGACGAAGGAAACAAACCTATTCAACAGAGAACAGGATTAATGCTATTACCATGCGTTTGCTCCCAGAGACTAGACTGGACTAAGATGAAGAAGGCTTAAAGGGGGAGACCTTCAGAAGAGCCTTGTAATGGTCACTTGTTTTGACCCAAAAACTCATGGGTTGACATAAAGACAATTTAATAGGTAAAGCAAAAGCGGCACATCACTCCGAACATCCCCCCCTTCTTTCTTCTTCCCCCAGCTTTATATGCTGAGCATGACATCACATGGTATGGAATATCCCTTTGGTCAGCTGGGGTCAGCTGTCCCAGCTGTGTCCCCTCCCAGCTTCTTGTGCACCCCCAGCCTGCTCACTGGTGGGGTGGGGTGAGAAGCAGAAAAGGCCTTGACTCCGTGTAAGCACTGCTCAGCAGTAATGAAAACATCCCTGTGTTATCAACACTGTTTTAATTACAAATCCAAAACATAGCCCCATACCAGCTATGAAGAAAATTAACTCTATCCCAGCCAAAACCAGCACAACTTTCAAGATAACATTGTTCAAAATCCTATGAAATTTACACATAAACTGTCCTAAATGAAAGGGAATATTTAAGTTTGGAGATAGTTGCAGAGTGTCATGATCTAATTACAATAGTATTTTTGAAGGGCAACAAGCATCAAAAGAAATAAACTGGATGCTATGGAAAATAAAATTAGGGCCAAGAATCTAAGGCTAGCCAGAGAAATTAAACATTGAGGCTTTTCCTTTTAAAGGTTTTAAATCAATTTAGTGTCGGTGAAAAGTGCCAGATTCATAGCAGAGGAAAATGATGCCTTTTATTTATTTACGGGCGAGGCTGGCATGCGCCAGTGGCAGCATCTCTTCTTTAGACTATCACTGTACTTTGACACTCAGCTGAACTGACCACCAGGAAAAGCAGTTGAAAAGTCCTTCTGTCTCTCTTCCCTTCTGTCCTCTGAGCTTGCCAGCAGCCTGACTACACTTTACTTTCGAAAGCGGTTTTGATCATGTGGATCTATCCAAGAGCTACGCCGAGACAAACGACTGGCGCATTTAAGTCCAGGAACAGCTGTCAGATGCTTTAAAAAAAAAAATCACAACTTAAAAAAAGTTTTTTGTTTGCACCCATATTTGAATGCCTGTGGATAAAGAGACGGACTGGGGACAGAGTTTCTTCTTTTGGAGCACACCGTTCACGCCTAGGTTTATTGATGATATATTTCCACTTTCCACCATGCTTTGGGGATAGCAGGCAAGGAGACTCTCCACAAATATTAGTGCCCTCCAGTGAGGCAACATGGTGAGGTGGCTAATAAAAGAAAGTGGTGGTTTTCAAACTGCTTGTGAAGTGTCCAGATTTTTGATTGCAATAAATGCGTCTTTTCTTAGATTGTCAGAGCAGCTTTCTTTCAGGGCTGAGCCTTCAAAACTGGCTGATGCAGTAGTAGCTGCAAGCTTTGTACGGTCCCTGTGGGACTCCTTGTGGGAGTCCTCAGGTGGTTAGTTAAGTTGGAAGATTGGGAACTGTTCCATAAAACATAATTTTTTCATGAGGTTTTACCTCCTACTGAATGTAGAACTGGGACTGAACAAGGGAATTCATTTTTTGTTGGATGTTCGGTGAGTAGCTGAAAAGAGAATCCTTTCATAGGGCCCTGGTTTCGGTGGTGGGGCTTGATCGCACGGTGAGGAATGCCCGGCTACCTGGCAGCCTCTTTAAAGCCCGTCTCCTCTCTGAAACACACAGTTCGAAGCATCCTATGGCTCATGCAGAAGGTGTTGAGGTATCAAGCACGTCTTATTTTGAGAGAGATTCCCAAGCCTTTTGGGCTCAGACTCTGCGTTGCTGGCTGCTAAGAAATCAGACCGGAGATGCTTAATACCTTCACGCCATTTGGAGAGTTGCACGCAGTGGAGGGGAAAAAGGCAGTGCCTGTCTGCAGCTGCAGATGACACAGCCTTGAATCACCAGGGCTAATGGGATCCACTGACTAATTGGGTGTTTCCAGTAAGCAGCCACTTGCCAAGGAGGAAAGGTAAGGGAAGGTGTCTGTCAGGAGCTCGTCTGTCTCTCTCTGGCATGTGGTACCACGGATGCTGCGAAATTTGGCCTGGGATAAGGCAGGGCAGCTGCACAGAGCCTGTCTTGTGTCTCGGAGTCCAGGGCCTGGGTATTAAAACAAAGGGCCTGGGTATTAAAACAAAGGCTGAAAAGGAAATGGTGATCTGGTTTGAAAATGAAACACGATAAGGCATTGCGAGGAAAGACCGGAGGGGGAACTAGTGCTCAGAGGGCTCTTCTCAAACATCTGAAATCGAGTTCCTAGGAAAGGGACAAAAATAAACAGGAGGGTGAGGGAGCTCCAGGAGCTGTTGTGGCCCCGCTGTGGATGAGGGAAGGGAGGCTGGGGTCAGGTTTTGTGCTCCCTGCTGCAGCTGGTGACAGGGGGATCCCCACTCCCCGTGTGAGCATCCCCCTCAGGTTGCAGCCCCTTCCCAGAGAGTTTCTGCACTGCAGCGACCCTGGCAAACTCCCCGTGGCTGGCAGCTTCGGGGAATTGCTTTGCTCTCTTGAGCAGAGAGAGGGAGATTCGCTGCAGGCAGCCCCGGATTCCCGTGGGCACTGTTGCTGGCTCAGGATGCTGTCCAGGGGCAGCTGGCCGGTAAGGGCTGGTGCCGGGAGCGGGAAGGGCCGACGGCCAGCATCCTCCCACGGGGAAAGAGTTTTCATGCAGAAATGTCACCACTGGGTCTTTCAGGAGAGAGAGAGATGGCTCCCTGCAGAATTCAAGAGGAAAACGTGGAAGTATTCCCCCTGCCTCTGATAAAAAAACTTGAAATGGCCAAAGGAAGAAGTCCTTAGCGCTCGCAAAAACGTTTGGCTTATTGAAAAACCCTGAAGACGACAGCACTTCACTGGTTTGTATAGATGTTCTGCACCGATAAAGGACTTGCCAGCTTTTAAGCACTGCCCCACCAATCTAAATTAATTTGAGATCTTTGGGACTGACTCCAAAGGTGATAAAGTCGGTCAGCTTTCATTTCCTCTCATTCTTTGATCTCTCTCCTGAGGCTGCCTTCAATGGAACATAATGAATTGATTTTATTGTTATTCTTGATGATGAGGTGACATGGCCCCAGTGGGAATAGAACAGAAATCATGAGGATTTTTTTGTTCTTTTTTTTTTCCCAAACAATATTTCAAGAATTTTAATTTACTGGGACTGTCCTTTAGGGAGGCTGCATTGGTCTCTGCTGATCTCTCTTCATTCACAGGAAAACTGGGTCTTCTTTGTGAGGTGTCTATAGCTGGTTATCAAACCCGCATTTGCATGTTTCTATGACAGGCAAAAGATAATTTTGTTGAGAAAACAAACATTTGTGCACTGCCCATATACACCAAGTAATCAATAATTAATAATAAAATAATTTTAAACAATTTTTATGTGCATTTTTTTCCGTGCACCTTATAGAAAACTTACATTATTTTTTCACATTTCATATTTTTATGTTTTAAGATTATTTAACAAGATCTACCTGTAGTCAGCTCTAAATGTTTGCCCCTCTGGACACTGGATTTTGGCTGGATGACTTTGGCACCAAAGCACAGCATTATAAGCAGTGTCACTGGGCAGAATCTTCTGAGATTGTCAGTGATTGTCAGAGACTGGCAGCTGTTTCACAGCCGAGGTGAAGAGAGGTTTATAGGACTGGTCTCACTCTTCTGAATCAGAGTTGCCATCTCTACTGGTGATTTAGTAAGGAAGAGTTTTACTGTTCCTGCCTGTGAGACAGGATCTCTTTGAGCATACGGAAATGTCTCCTCCCAGTTTTCTGACCTCCCAAGAGAAAAGAAATGCCTTAAAGTTGCCTTACACTTCTCTGAAATGTGCCTGCTTTATGCCAGTGTATACAGTAATACCTTTGACTAGTTAACTCTCCAACATGTATCCTCTACTGTTTTGGTCAGATATCAAATGATAAGGCAAACAGCAAGCCTGAAGACTTCTGGAAGCTCTTTTTTTTTTTTTTCTCTTTAATGTGGTGGTAGTTTGAAATTTTATAAATGCTGAGGCTGGTCAACAGCCACCCCCTACCAAAAAGCCCCTTACCCCAAACCAAAACAGTTTCTTTGTCCATGCAGTGCCCAGTTCCACATTCCTGTTATCTGACCTACTATAAGCTCAGGTATTTGCAGCAATGGTTACTCTGAGATTGTCTGCACAAGGAGCAATAAACGAGGGGATTAGTCAGTCCATAAATAATTGCTTAAATGATTTAAGTATTTAATAAGTATTGAATTATTTAAATGGTTAGGGATTATGTAACCTGCTCCTCCCACCACTTTGCTCTGAGGTAGAAGGATTAATGTAGGTTTCCTACTCCCATACACCTGCCCAAGATAATTCTTCATCTGGTAATGGCTCGTAAACCTAACCAGTAGCAAGCTTTACAGCCCGTCTTGCTTCCTCTGCCTTCACTTCTTTATGGATGCTTTCGGCAGGTGCAAAGAAACATACTCCGTCCTAAAAGGAAAGGAAGCAGCATCGCCCTTGAGAAGGCCTAAATGGAGCCGCAGAGGGAGCTGGTGTGAAGCACCTCATATGTTATTAAATGCATAGCTAGGTGGGGCCTTCCTGTGTTACGAATCTCCCGGTACTGCAGGGAGCCTTTCACAAACTGACTGTGCCCCATCTTGGAACTAATTTCATTTCTTACCCCCTTTCTGTTGAGAGGCTGTTCCAGAGCCAGTCCCCAGCTTTTTTCTAATCACCAGTCTGAATATATCCAAGCCTGATTTACATCCAAACCCAATTTACATCTTTGTCCTAACGCTGCCTTTTATCCTCAATAACTCTGCTCCTTACCTGGTGCTTTCAGTGATTATGTACAGACAGGAATCATGACTTTTCTTTTAAACTCAACTCATATGATGGCCTCTTCATGTCTCTCATTATCTTAGCCTGATTTTGTACTTCAGTACCTCTTCAAGGTGAAGCTAACGTTTCTCAGGAATGGATGACTGAATTAGACATGCAAACATCATTTTTCTACCCATCAGAAAGCAAAAAAATCCCCATCCACATCAAATGTAGGAACTATTGGGAGTGGAATAGAGAACACAATGTCTTTACGCCACTGTTTAAACCCGTGACTTGACCATGCCTTGGACGCTTAATGCAGTCCTGCGCTCCTTAGCTTAGAAAGGGTGTGTTGAAACTGAGGGTAGGGCAACAGGGATGATCAGGGATATGGAGTGACTCAATACAGCCTGGAAGAGAAGTCACTTGGGAAGATATGATAGAGGTCTACAAAATTTGGGAAAAAGTTGATGTGGATTGACTGTTCCTTGTTTCATTCCGCGCAAGAATTAGGGGCCACACAATGAAATTATTGGGAACTAGGTTCAAAACAAAAAAAAGCGGGTGATAAGCAGTAAATGTGAGGAAGTCCTTGCTGAAGGACACAGTGGATTCAAGGAATTTACACTAGCTCAGGGGTAGATTGAGAATCATTTGGAATAAAAATCCTTTGTGGGTTGCTTAATACTCAAACCACAACTAGAGAAGGAAATCCCCTGAGCTGAAAATGTTTTGAGGCTGTGAGACTATCAGAAGGAAGTCTTACATATGCTTGTCCTATTCTTATTCTTCCTGTTCTTACTTTGGCCACCGTTGAAGAAAGGGTAATGGGCTAGGAGGACCCTTGGTCTGAACTAGTACGGCCATTTGTATGTTACTGCCTTTCCATGTTGCACCACTTCTTTATGCCATGACAACAATTACCTGTCTCCTCTGGAAATGCCTTGACTGACATATCCTAACATCACATTTGCTTTTTCTCATAGTTGCGTCACTTGGTAGCTTAAGTCATCCTATAATTAACTAATGCTCCCTGCTTCTTCTCCTCCTCAGTCATCTCCAGTTAATGAGCTTTCAGCTCGTGGTAGCAGTTCTCACTATTACTCCATCAATATATGATCTCGTGTTGAGTATCTTTGAATTTCATCCCATTTTTATGTCTCCAGTCACCTTGCTCCTCCAGTTCTTGGCTTTGCAAGCCTCCCCTAGAAAAATGGGACCTGTCTCCTTTATGCGGTGAGCAAATATCAGCAGCACACTCACTTTGTATATTAAGGTTACTTGCAAAAATATTAAACAAGATGGGGCCAAGGCTGCTCCCTGAATAATTCTATTAGTAGCTTCTCTACGGACTGATACTTCCCCTTTCATCAAAACTCACTGCTGTCTCTTCTTCACCTACTTCCTTCCCACTTCGAAGTTCTGCTATTTGGGCCCTGATTTTGCACAACCTGTGGATGTGGAGGACCTTCTGGGCTGGGTCTTCAAAGGCAGGTAGCACTGGGTTAACCCCGCTCATCTGAAATTGACTGCGGTCTCCCCATGCCTTTGACTTCAGTGCTGGTGGTGATGGGCCAGCATTAATATTGCAAAAAAAAATGCCCCTCAGGTCTTTTTTGAAAGAGCAGATCTACTTTCATAGCCAAATATTTGGGTTTTTTCATTAAAAACATGGAAAACTACCTTAGATTCAAACTATGTTATTCACTTCTCTCCCATTTAGAAAAATGACACAGTGGCACTTACAACCTTTGCTTCATTTGCTTCTGAACTACATTTGCCTACGCAACATTAATTGGTGGGCTGTGGTTAAAGCCAGAAGGCTTTGCTATCTCATTGCTATGGTTGCATGTAATGTGTGTTAAATTACAGGGACGCTGCTATATTCCTGCAAGTTAAGAGACATTTTTAAGGAGAACACATGACCCTTAAAAAAAGGGTGGGAAGAACTTGATTATTTTGCAGATGAAGATGAGGACAGCACTTGTGAAGATGTCATCCCCAGGGACTGAAGTTCATTTTGGAGCAGAGTTGCAGAAGCATCTAGCACCTGAAGGTGCACTTTGGTGTTGGAAACGATGGTTCCAGGGACCTGATTTCACTGAGAAGGGAACATCTCCTGTGCTTGGATATCTGTTTCCTTCCTTCCAGCCTTTTGGGTACTTCTCTGTGTTGTGAGAGACGTTTGAAATTGTCTAATAGGTCTGTGTGTAGGTCCTGTGCAGTCATTTCTGTGTACAACAAGTAGTGCTACTCGGGCACCGGCACTTCAGGGGTTTGTGTCAGAGGAATGTGGCAGTGTAGGCACTTCCAGATGCTAATCCAAGTTCTTCCGGGTGCTTATTTCCATGTGCCTCTCCTGCAGGGTTGCTCCTAGCTAAATTGCAACCCATCTTTAAGACTTGGTTTCTTAATCTGCAAAACAGGACCAAGAAGGAGTTTCAATATAAAGAATTCAGTCAATGTCGCTCTTCGCTTCAGCAGAATGTTCCTTGTTTCTTGAAAAGTAGCACTCTAAAAGAAGAAAATTTGGCAGACCTGGGGTCTGTAGCCAGGTGCTCACTCCCCAAATCCTTATTTACAGGAACTGGCCAAAGAAAAATTGACTTTCTGTGGAGTTGCCAAGAGAAGTAACACGGGGCAGGACAAGTGCTGTAGTCAGAGAGCAAATAGAACTCTCTAAAATTTCATCATGTGTCAGCTGCTTTTTTGGCAGGAGCGTGTAACATAATTGTAGCTTTTAAAAGTTAGCTCAGTGGAAGCGTGGTTAAAGAGGTGAATGTTCCAGAAACTCTGTTTGCATGCACAAGCAGAGCTGCAGGATGGCTGCCCTCCCAGCCAGCCCCTCACTGTCTTGCTGGCGCTGCTCACTGTATGGACTCAACAGCGTGGCTCCAGGGAAAACTAAATTACGTGGAACTTATCAAGAGGTTTCTCGGTTACTTAATCATTATAATGGCTCATTTGTAATTTCCTCCAACCTGTGGTATGTGTGTTTGCATTTTACAGAGACTTAGACAATGATATTCACATTGATTATAATTGGATAGACTTTCCAATGGTATAAATGGACAGAACACCACAGGTCTTAGCATGTGCACCTTCAAGTAGCAGTGCAGGGTCTATAGTTTAAACCATCTGCCTGTGGAGAAAGGGAATTTTTCTACTGTGTACGCTCAGTAATTAATTGCCCTGTGGCTGTTCATTGATTGAATACAAACCCATCCCTTTGAGAACACTTGCATTTAATTTGCAGGAGTGTGATAGAAGCTGTTTAGTTACATTATCTGTCATTGCTGATATGCATGGCAAGGACTGTAATTTTACTGTTCCCAGTTTAGAAACAACTGTTTGGAGCATTTAGTGGCACTGATTTCTAAAGAACTTTAGAAATAGCATTTCTTTCTCTCATGTCACCTGGTCAAGAGTGATTTATAATTATGCTTTCAGTGAGTGAATGAGAAGGAATTATGTTTTCCTCCTCTACTCATGGCAATGTCTTTTCCTCATTGCTAAAGGAATTTCCAGGATGGTGGTGATATCTCTTTGAAGTGTTACAATTCATCAGCTAACACTTATCTCATGCTTTTGTATTTGTAGATTTCCAAAAAGGGTAAATATTTTCACCTCTGTAAATGAGGCCGACAGAGACCTAGTCAAGTGAAGTGATTTGTGCTGGAAAGAAAACACACTCTTCCTGATGTTTATGCACTTGCCATCACCTCCAGCTTATTATGAATCATTCAACTCTTTCTAAGTGAATTGAAGTGGATGGAGCTCAGCACCTTCCTTCTGAGGTCCTTTATTCTTAGCTATGGTGAAGCAACATCTAATGGAAACAAACTTTGCAAGCAGGCGCAAAACTAAATCTTACACGTAAGGTTATACATAAGGTTTACGCATCAAGACAATTAGGAAATAAATGGGGAACTTTAGGAACAGATGCAGTCTGTCAACATGCTTGAGCTGTAATCAGAGAAACAATGGCCACACGTGCACTGCCCTGGTTAAGGTGTTCCCAAGGGCTGCCACAGTGCCTCTCCTCTCCTCTCCTCTCCTCTTCTCTCCTCTCCTCTCCTCTCCTCTCCTCTCCTCTCCTCTCCTCTCCTCTCCTCTCCTCTCCTCTCCTCTCCTCTCCTCTCCTCTCCTCTCCTCTCCTCTCCTCTCCTCTCCTCTCCTCTCCCTCCTGGAGTAGATGGCACTAAGAGAGACCTTTGGAGTCCCCATGGCAGCCCCTCTGGTGGTGTCTGCTGAGCTGCCAGAGGGCCTGGGTGGATCTGGGATCATGCTTTGTGAAGGGTAATTCCTGCTATTTATTGCCTGATGTAGCTGAGGGACTGGGATCCTGTTTGTTGGTTGTCTGCTATGTGGATTTTGCCCTGTAGTAAGTGTCCCTCACCGTTTCCTTTTATCTAGCACAGTCCCCTCTTCCCTTTGTACCCCACTGTGACACATGGGTAATCTCCCTGCAACACGACGGTGGCTATAAAGGGCCTTCCCAAAACTGTGATCCTATGTATATCTCTTCCAGATGAAGAAGAGGGTATGGGATTTCTTGCAGGGCTATGTGATTCCCATAGGTGATGGGCTGCCTTGGCATGGTCTGAGCAGCTCGCTAAGGGTCTGACACCAGAGAGTTGTGTACCAGGAGAATGACCCTAAGAGTGTCTGTAGGGGTAAGACCAAAGGGGTAGGCAGGCAATTCTCCCCAGCAGGCTCAGCGTGAGCACCTAAGGATGAGAATACGAAAGGCAAGTGCACACTTTCCTGGGAAAGTTTTCCCGACTTCCGACAGTTATCTGTCTAGGCACTTCCCCAGCTGGGAGGGAGGGGAGTCACCTTGTACTTAATAGCTGTGAATAGATTATTTCTTTTTCCCGAACTCCCAAAGTTTTCACAAGTTTTGTGAACTTGTTAGGTTGCTTTTTAAACTGTTTAGCATCCACAATAGCCAGTTGTGAGGAGCACAGCTGAACCCCGTGTGTGTGTGAAGTATTTCCTTTCATTTGTTTGGAATCTGCCACCTGCTAGTTTCGTAAGATGCTCCCTAGTTCTTTGCATATGATGGGAAAAACGAAGAAAAGTTCCCTGTTTTCTCCATACCACTCAGGATTTGATACATGTCATTATATATGATGTCATATTCCCCCTCAGTCCCTGTTTTTCTGGACTGAAGTGTTGTCTTCTTGGCTATTGCTTATACAGAAGTTGCTTCCGTTTTTCGCCTTTATATCGGTCCTTCACTCTACCCTTTCCAATTCTGCTAAATAGTTGTTGGGATGGAAGGGCCACAATATGCCACAGTATTCAAAATGTAGCTACGCCATGATCATGTCTTGCCTGTGCTGAAGATATTTTGCATAGGCCTGAAGGCATGGGATTCCTGGGCTACGAGGTGTTCAGGCAACAGCATGCACTATGCCGCACAGCTTTGCGTGGTCCCTGTTGGCTCTACCTCTCTGTTGAAGATGCCTGTGTGAGGGTAGATGTGGCCAGAGAGCACAAAAAAAGAGAACAGTGCTCGCAAACTTTCCCACCTGGTGTAGCAAGGGACGTGCTCACTTGGTAAGCTGAGGAGTCTCCAGAGACTGGGTAAGTACGTGGTGGCTGGGGAAGGAGGCCTGGAGGGTGCTGCCGGGGGCATCATAACAGGAAAGTGCAGCACAGCCAGGGATACCTTCGCGCTGAGCAATGGCGTTTGATATCATCAGCAGTCTGTAAATCACTGCAGGTGCTGCTCCTTTGCTTCTATTTAATCTGTTGGCTAAGACAGATGAAAACTGTGCTTAGAAGTAGATAAAACGATTTCATCCTCTCCACTGATCATGATGTAATGAAGCCGAATTCTTTGCTGTCCCTGGGTGAAATATAGTGCCCATTGATGTGTCCCGCTATAGAACAACTTCCTTATCCTTTCAACTAGTTAGAAGAACATGCTGGGTTTGCTTTTCTTTTGAAAAGCACACAATGAGAGGAAGAAAATGTCTCATGCCCATGCACAATGCTGCCAGCTCATCTTGCTACCTTAGATTTTGCTTAGTAAAACAGACATTACTGTGCTCTGCAGCCCTGGCCTTGGAGATGGGGACCTGACCCACTGTGCCTTGATCTCATTAAAACACCATTTTCATAAATACTTGTAGTAATAACACAAATTAGGCACACCATCTTTTCTGCAAAGCATAGTATTAATTGGGGAAAAAAAGATTAGTGATTGAAAGTAAAGTGGTGAATCAGCTGAAACTATTCAAGGACATTGTAAGAATTATTGTTCCAGATCAGGTCTATGGCAAATAGTTGTCAACACTAGGATCATTAATACCTATTGGACCTATGCAGCAAGAGGCCTGTGTATGCAGAAGAGAACATGCCCTTCACGTTTCCTAGTTATGCAAAGGAAGTATTTTATGCAAAGCTTCAATTAATCAAGATTTTATTTGATCGAGTGTTTCAGATCACTTAGCAGAGCCTATTTGGTAGAAAATCTGCAGTTTCAGGTACTGAAAAATATACGTCTGTACACATTCACCAGAGAATAGTTCCTGGCTGACACTGTTAAAATAGATTCTGCTGGTGTATTCCCTTGAAGGGAAAGTCTTGGATCACGGGAGTGGATAGTGCAAGCTCTTGGCCAATTCACATGGGTGCTAGGCCTGACTCTAGGTCAGGTGGATCACAGCCCTTTTCTGTTTCTTTGTTTCTTAATCTGTAAAATGGGACAAATAAATTTCTGTGCAGGAGAGAGTGCTGTTGCTCAGATCAACAGGAAACAACTTTTTTCTTGACAGTTAAATCCACCCAGCTGAGGCCGTTTTTGGGTGATCCTTACAGAGCTGCTACGGTGAGCAGCTGGCTGAGGTGGAAAGCCTCCCTCAACCCTGGGGTCTCTGCTTTCCGCATGCCTGGGGCATGCAAAGGTCGGTCATGCAAAGGCACTGCAGACACATCTTCAAGGGTTGTTTCCAGCAGTGCTGGAAACAGGCCCGTCCATTCCTTTATCACTGCAAGGAGTGGGGTTTTGTGTGTGTGTAGCTTCAATTGCACTCTGCCTGCCCAAAATGATGATACTTCTTTTTCCGACTATCACATGTGTTCTCTAGACATACATATTTCCATATAAATACAACGTGGCTTCTCTCACGAACACAAACCTTGAAAGTCAAAGCGGTAACTAGGAATAAGTCACTGGGAGCTGCACTTTATTTTTCACCCCAGGTGACACCTGCAGACCATGCCCTTCCTGGGTAAGAGGCAGGAAGTCTTCATAACCCAGCACACCAGCTACACGCTCATCCGTTCTGCACACTATTAGTGTGACTTTCCTAAAAACACGTTGTACGGTTGTTTTGTACGGAGACGGTGGGGAGGATCCTGCTGTAGGCTGCAAACAGCAGCCGTGAGATGGGTTTGTCCACAGCGTTGAGGTTTGCGCCGGTGAGGTTAGCAGTCTTGCAACCTCACCTCTAAGTTACGAAAGGTTTTGTACAGTAACTTGTCATATGAGTTTGCATCGGAGCTGATATTCACACAGATAGTGTACCACACGTAGAAGCAGGTCCTTCACCAAACATACTTCTTTTGTAACAGCCTCATCTCTGCTGCTTTTCCCAAGCATGGGATTGGCCTCTCAAAGCAGTTTTGTTTCAGCATCATGCCGTTCTTTGACTAGACCTTTTAATTTGACAGCATCAAACAGCTGAGGCCTTAATGGGGCCATTTTCTAATTTTCTCTTATTGCTGCATCTCTTTTTGCTCCTGACAGCAGCAAAGGTGCTTCCCTCGTGTGTTTCCCCTGATAGAAGTGGCTTATTTGTATTCTCAAGAGTTACAGACCCTCAACAACTCATGGAAATACATCTTTTAAGTGCCCCGTGTGATGGTTCTCACAACGCCCTGTGCAGGAATTTCTGTTTCTACCAGATGACCAGGGTAGCGAAATTTGCTACCGCAGGCCTCTGTCATGCCCCCATTGCCTAAAACCCCAAGGCAGCCCCCAGCAATTTGGTGGGCTGGAGCACAGAACTGGGAACTGGGATCTGCACTGGGCTTCCTCTCCTTTGTTATTTCACAGAGATACAAAGCAGGAATAATTTCTCAGGGGGGTCAGCCCAGTGCTGTCAAAGCTGCAAGAGCACAGACCGCTCTGGCAGAAGCTTTTTGGCCAGTACAATCTCTCTCGGGAGGCTCTTGCGTCAGGCGCAGATGCTGGACCACTCTGTTGTGAAGAGGTTGCTCCCACAGCCCCTCCCAGCCCTGCGGTCTGTGGGTTTTCAGGTCTGCTGGCAGCGAGGGGAGGAAATGCACTTGCTGCTCAGCCTGCCTCCCCGGAGCTTGCAGACCTGGTCCTCGGACGTGAAAAAGTGTGTGTGCTCCAGACAGCACATTAGGGGCTCGGTGCTCCAAAACTGGCCAAAGGACCTCCCCAGGCCCTTGGTGGCGGCTCCTGCTCATGGGGCTGTATTTCAGCTTCTTTTAGCTCTCTGTTAGCAGCACAGCTGTTTTTTCAAAGACATGCCAATGGGAGTTCACGGTGGCAAGAGGAGAGCTTGTCTTTCCAGTAGCTGCCCTTTGTGAGATGAAGCTGGTTTTGTCACGCAGGGAGGGCTGGAAAGCGTGGCACAGACCATCCTGGCAACTGACAGCATTTGCTCCTAAACTCCCAGGATGCCATGTCAGGAGAGGCAAAGGCATGATCTTAATGTCAGGATAGTCTTCCACCACTGCCCAGGTGCTGGGGAATCTGTATTTACAGTGCATTTATCCCCTCCCTTTCCAGCTCCCTGAAGTGACCTGGAAAGCTTACTGCTGCTGGGGAGCCTTCTGCTTGGGGTTGCTGTGAATTGAGGAGCAGCACTAGATGAGGGGTCCTGGACATCACAGGGATATAGGGCTGTGCCTTAAGCACTGTTGGGACATAAGGCTGCTCTGAGGAAGGCTTTTCTTCATGTAACCATGGGCTCTCACAGGTCCACAAGCACCACATTTGGGCTCAGGCTCCAGTTTCACAAGTGGATAGGAGATCTCTTCCTTTTACCTATCCCTAGCAGAAAGAACGCTTCCGTTCTTCTAGGAAAAATCTATAACATGCAGGTAAATTTCAGTATATGGGGTACAGTGCAGATATATAGTTTCACCCACAATCATTGGGTACCAAAAGGATTTGTTCACCTATTATTTAATTTTTCTGTGATACCGGTGTCCAGAATCAGACTACAAAGATCAAGGAAGGGAAGGAAGAGTAGAGGACAGGACTGGCTGTCTATAACGTTGCCTGTCCCAATCATACTGAGGAAATCTGGCGCTTTTGTAACAAGCAGTGCCTTTAATCTGCCCTGGCAGAAGAATCTGATTATTAATTTTTATCTAACAGTGTGAGCAGTGTGGGGTCTGGGACAAAATGGGTCTTCAAACTGGTCTGCCTCGTGGCAGCAAAGAGAGAAAGTGTCACAAATCAGAGGCAATAAAGGATGCTTTCCTAAAAACTGCTGATGCGAGGGACGGACTGAGACCTTCTCTCTGAGCTGGGAAGAAACACTTGCAGCTGATGGGTTGGAAGAAAGGGAGGAGGTAGGTCATTTGACTAACACAGTATTTTGTACTGAGCAGATTGCTTCCACGGGGGTACTATTTGCCATGATCACTAGGCTTTACCATACTCTTGCTGTAGGAATGAATGGGTATGTTTATACTAAGATGCTTAGCATATTCTAGCAGCTCTTTATAAAGATCATTATCTATAATTAGGTAAGTGTACGTAACTGTTATTGCTCTTGTGCTAAAAATTGCTGCAAATGGAGCTGAGGAGGGAGAGGATTATAATTTAGACATCAGATAATTGGACTTAATTTGCTTAAGAGAACTACTAGTTGTGGCCACTTGAAACAGTAGGTCTTAAGCTCAGGAATAAAATGCTTTTCTAAAAGTATTTAGCATTGCTGTTCATTTCTGAGTCAATATTTCCACTAGAGATAAGTGGTTTTGTGACTGAAACTTAGCACATGAGAATGTCAGTCAGTGCACTGCTGAACATAATGGTCCCGATTTTGCCTTTTCTCACAGACATCTGAAATTAGAAACAGGCTGCCGTTTCCTAAACTTTAGTCAGTTCTGCTGAACTATGGTGAAGTTCATTGGTCCCTTTCACACCGATCAGATTTCCAGGCAGGGTTTAGAGGTGCATTTGCTGCTTCTGTGGTCACAAGTGTGGTAGTAGCAGATTCAGATGTGGCTAATAAAGGTACCTATGAAGTTAGCGCCTGTTCCCTAAAGGATGAACTTCACCTTTCTGCACAAACCTGGCCCTAGGTCTAGATTTCACCAACTGTTTTGTGAAAGGCTGTGCTGCCTTTACTTGCTTTTGGAAAGGAATCGCTAAGTGAATGTAACCATCCACAGTATTGTCTGCTGCATTGCGTTTCCTGAACCTGCTCTGGGACCAGCACTGCTCCCGCGTGGGGTGGCTACCACAAGTGCAGAGTGCTAGCGTTACGTGTGTGATGGAGAGTACTCAGGACTATGTGGACTGTGGGATTCAGTGCAGCCCAAACTTGCCATAGACATCTGCATAAGGATGAATTTTGCCCTTTCTCTCTGTATCCCAGGTCTGTAGCCTATTCAAATGCCTTTTTGAGGATCCTGATATACTTCTCACTTCCAGAAAGAAGGGACCCAGCTCCCATGCTTTAAAAGCAATTGTTTTTAAATGCCTGTACTGCATTCTCAGTTTTGTCACTGAAAATTTAGCTGGTTCTTTTCTGCTTTCTGGTGTATTCTGGCAAGTCTGGAGTTGGAAATTGAGTGCTTGTCTTAGTTGATATGTGAAATAAATAAAAAATTAGCTATGCTGCTTATACAGAGCTGACTGTGTAATATTTGGGGCTCAGCGTTATCCTCCAGGTGTGAGTCAGTGCTGACTAAATAGTTGTTCATTTTCTTGGGTTCCTGTGCTGAAGCCTAACTGCTGGAGCCTGTGGCCAGTACAGGCTGATGGGCTTCATGGACAGGCCAGTGGTAGATGCCAGTGACCCCCAGGGATGCTGGCCTGCTGCAGGCTGAATCCTCTGCGAGTCTTGTGGCAAGGGCACGCTCCTAATACCAGAATGAGTGAAAAAACCTGTGAACACGAACCCAGAGTTTTCGTGGGAGATTATTCCAAGGAAAGGGCCTATATGGACCAAAGCTCTGTCACCAGCTAAGCAGGCAAGATGTGGCATGAAAGCCATCGAGATAGGAGAACAGTACTTGCCGTGGTGCCTTTCCCACCATTACTGCAATTATGCATTATTCAAGGCATGAGGCCTTGAACCTAAAGGTATTTCAGCAAAGTTCTCTTGGTGTCTTGAAAATCATGGTTACTGAACCAGAAAATCAAATCCTAAGCATGCACACAGGATGGGTGCTGAGCTGGCTCTAGTCATGGGGCGGATGCTCTCCGGTCAAACCTTAAGTGTGTGCTCAGAGTGTGTCTTGGTGAAGGCACAAAGAACAGAACCCTGGCAGTCAAAAGCATCCTCCCTCAGGTTCAAATCCTTCTTTTTGATCTAAGTAACAGGGTGAACCATTGTCTGTGGAGAATTATGGTAAGGCTTTCTTAATCTTGCCTGTTGAACACTCTACAAATGTGTTATGAGAAGGATCTGATCCTCAATCTCTTGTATCTCAGATAAAAGCCCTGTTGAGCAGATTGTAGAGCCAATCACCAGTTGATATGGAATAAGGGAAGAAGTAGTGAAATAGCTGTAGCTAGAAGCACACCCCAGAATGTCTGAAAGCTCAAAAGGAGATGTGTTTAGCCTGCTCCAGCTCAGGTAGAAGAATCTCCTACAGATCACCAGGTAAGAAACCAAGGAGATTTATGTGCAAAGATAGTTTTAAAAATACTGTCTTCTGAGAAAATTATACAAAAGTCTTCTGAGAATATATTCTACATATTTTAAATCGATTATCGAATTTCAATCAAATTCAGCAAATGGAAAGAGGTCTCAAAGATACCAGATTTCTTCAACGGGCCTTTACACTGTATAGCCTGGAGACCATGTGTGGCTCCCAGAGCCATTTGTTTGCTCCACAAGAACAGACTGATAGGCTTAGGTGGAAGTCATGAGAGAGCAGCTGGACAGCTAATGAGTGTGTGAATGCTAACTGTCCAGCAGACACGAACTGCTGATCCATTTAGCATCTTAGGCTATGTCTGTCCTGCTATTACTGTTTTCATGTTTTGTTGTGTTGACTTCTACAAAAAAGATCCCGGGTGTGAAGTAATATATGTGCAGTACGGGTGGCAAGGGGATGAAGGTGCAGGAGTAAGCATGGGAGCTAAGCTGTTAAATAATGGAAACAAGCACCATCTCTTTCCTTTGTGTCTTTGCTAACTTAAGTGAATCCCAACTTGGCTGGTTTCCAGGACCTCTTTCTTTAGTCAATCCGCGCTCCTTGGGCATCACATGTGCTTGGGCATGAGGATTCCATCAGCAGAGAGTGGGGTGCTGTGTGGTCAGACATTACAAAAGTAAGCATTGAGTACCTTTGAGGACATAGTTTGAAGTGAATGGTGGGATGAAGGATGAGAACACAAACATTTAATCTAGAAAAGATGCTGCATACTCTTTTTTGCAGCAATGATCTCGTAATGAGTCTTAATGCCCAGATTAGGTGTGGCTGTGGCAGGGAATGCTTCATCAGCCAGCCTGAGCTATTGCAGCCTAGCAGAGAAATGACTGAAGACATAACTGTCTGCTCCAGAACCCCTGTGTGTTACCATCACCTGGGGAGAAGAGAGATACAACTGAGTATCCTTCTGCAATAGTCACTGTTGGCTTATTGGCTTGATTATTCTCTTTGCATATGTATTCACTCAACAGATCACAGCAACCCCAAAGAGATTAATTACATGTATTTTTAAATTCCCTAAGTGCACATTTGCATAACTAGCATTTTTAAATATTCATAAATACATATTTGCTTGATAGATTGTAGCGGCATCATTTGCAGCTTCAAAAGGGACCTTCACTTAATCAAACCAGAAATGTTAATCATGTCTTGAGGCTCAGACATATGATCAGCATATTGTGGCACAATAAATACATTGAGCATCAGCTGGGGCATGGTAATAGAGTGCATGCTCCTACCCTATGGCACATGGGAGGAAATCTGACCCAGCTTAACCCCCTATCACTGTGGTTTAGCCGAGCCCTCTTTGCATTTACTACAGACAGAAAGCAGACTCATACATAACTGCCATGGATTAGCTCATTTGGGTTAAGTGGATCCTACATCCTTGCTAGCTCCTCTTTCCCAGTGACAAAAGCCTTGCAGGCATGCCACTGTGGACATACCCGAAGAGGGCATTCCGCACCCTCAGCCTCACCGGGTACGTCCACAGCGTTAAATAGAAAAGGCCAGGAAAGAAGCTGGAGCACTGAAGCCATGACTGACTCTACTGCTTAACTCATTCCCTGGCTCTCTTTCCGACTCCTTCAATGATCTGTCTCCAAGACACAGCCCCGGCAGGGTTCTGGGAACAGCTCATAGTGCCCACCAGGAGGGCACCAGGTGTGCGTGCCTTCACCCTACACAGTCGTCCAGCGCTGTCTCAGGGGGCTATGTATCCTCAGACATGCCCATGTATCTTCTTGCCACCCCAGGAGTACACAACACGGACTCTCGGTGCCGTAACATTATGCCCCTGGGGCAGAGCCAAGTCCTCCCTACTTCAGATATTTTGAGTTAAGAAAAGCATGAAAAATAATAATACGGTTATAGGAGACCATGGTGACAGGGTCGTGTGCTGTGTAGCACGGACATAGCCTGTCTGCCATCGAGGGGCTAGTCCCAAAGCATCGCGAGTGTGGGCTGCTCTGTACACCCCTCCACTGCAGCAGTATAGGCAGAGCTGCTGAAGCCAACAGCAGCTGAGGGGGTTTGTATCTCAAACGCTGACCGACGTGCCGTTCCCTCAGCCTGGCTGTATGCTTATTTATTTCTGGTTGCAGGGAAGTAGTCCTGATTGTCTTCAACTCGACAGAAAGGGGAGTGTAATTTTTATTCACGTAAGCAGATCGTGACCAGGTGTTACAACCAGAAGGGCTTCCCCCCCCGCTTTTCCTTTCCGTCGCTGTATGAAGAGTCTTTGCAGTATCAAAGCAGGAAACCTCAAAGCAGGGTGCCAAGGAAGTTAACTCCTTCTGGGCCTGCCTGCGAGGTGGTGAGTCAGACGTGAAGGGTGGTCCCTTGGCAAGCAACCGAAAAGAAAGAAGAAAGACGACAGCTGTCCCCACCAGCTGAGTTTTGAGCTCGAATTCAGGAAGAGAGGCGCATGAATTCATTACACACAAGAAATGCCAAAGTTTGCACTCACACGTAACAGCTCGTGGCTGGGAAGTGGGGGGCCCCTAGAAAGGACTAAGAAGTGCCACTCGTGACATGGGTCTGGTGGGAGCGGGGTGCAGGGGGAAGGCAGAGGGACAGTGGTTTTGGGGGAGGGAAGGAATAACCCAGAAAGAGGGAAGGAGGATGATTCACATGCGTCAGCATCCCTGAGCTCACAAAGAGGGTCCCCGGTGTCTGGGCTGTTGGTCCCATACCCATGGGTGCATTTTGGGGGCAGTAGTGGCTGGGTGCCCGCACATCTGCTGTGCTGCCCTGGGTGTAGGCTACGCGGCACCCTGAGGAGCTGCCAGCTCGCGGGGTGTTTGCCTGGGAGGAGGAAGGCCACGAAGGGGGAACCAGTGACCTGAGCTCGTGCATGATCCCTCCTCACCAGACCACATCCCTGTAACCCCGTTCTGCTGAGTCAGTGTGGGACACGTGCATTTTAGTTTTCTGCTGGGTGATATTGCATAAACCATGACATCTACACCAAATCAGATCCTCCCTGCCTTGTGAATGGGAAGCGAAAGCCTGCTTGGCAGATTGCTCCAAAGCCAACCTTATGTCCTAGTGCTTGTATTTTGAAACACTTCATACCATCACATCTTAGCAGAAGTGATCTCCTGACTTTAATCCTTCAGGGCAAATTCATTTTGAGGTCCAAGTTTGTTTGGGCCTCAGTAGTTAATAGTTGAATTTTTTGCTGAGAAATTACTGTGGTTTGGTCCATTGCAAATAAAAGCCAAAATGCAATTACAAGTATATAATTTTATTTAAAAATGCATACTCTTTGTGGCTGGATACCAGCCCCCTGCCCGTTAAAGCATCCCCTGTAGCCAGTCATTTATCTTGGAAACATGCAAATTTGCTGAAAGCCAGTCTTAGTGGGTATCTGTGTTTGAATACATTTTTGTCAGGAGCTTGCTGGCTTTTTGAACCTCACAGCAGAGAATGACGGAAGATCCCGAAGCATCAATGTTTCTGTCATTTGTATTTCATTGCCAACAGTTCCTTTTTAGAAGGATAAAGCCACCTCTATTTTTAATTGGAGCTGTAAAGAAAACCTACCCCTGCAGTTTTGGATGAGTCAAGATTGTGGTGGCAATGAATGATTAATATTAATCAGGAGCAAAGGGAGAAGGGAATACTGAAGTGGATTTTTGCTCTGTACAGGCTTTTTTATCTGCAGGAGAGGAATCTGGAGGCTGAGAGTTACCAGATCCATTAATTAATCTTTGAGTTCCCACTGACTGGCTTCCCTTTGGATGTACCTTTTATAATTTTGATGTGGCTGAGCTCACAGGGGACCACAGAGCTCTGACCCACCTCAGAGTGTCAGACCTGCAGCTGGGCTGGTTTTCACCAAGGATTTAGGAAAATAACTTAATGTCAGTTGTTCAGCATACCCTTTCAGGAAATTGTGACTTTTTTGGCCACCCTAAACCCTCTTAAGGTCCTGCCTGAACATATTTATTTTTATCATTAGCAAGTAATCATGGCGCAAGATGAAAGTGAGCATACTTATTCTTTCTAAAATGAGTTATTAACTAGCCCTTATTAGGATAAGGAACTGGCTCTGAGTGACTTCATGGTGGGAAGGAAAAAGAGAGACAACTTTAGTCGATTCTTTTTCTTCTTTTCCCAGCTATTAGTGCCAGGGCAATTTTTGCTGTTCAATACACGGAAGACAGACCGATTAACAGCTCTAGGCTTATAAGCTTTAGTTGTATTTTCAACCAACAAAATTTAATATCCCTGTCTAACCGTAATTTCTAGGTCTGTTTATCGTTGAGAAATAGGATCTCATGACAATGTACGGATTGGTAATACAAAGCTTTTCTTGATTACTAGTCATGCCCAAACTAAGATTAAATAATTCTTCCTTCTAATTTTTTCCTTTTTACAGGCTCAATGGTTTGGGCAAAATAACATCTGTGGAGAGGTGAGGACCCTCTGCTTTCCTTCTTACATTCACATCTAGTTGCTATTCCCTTTTGTGCTTAAAAGCGGTGGCTGGGATGGGATGAAGGATGGAGATGACAGGTGAGGTGCTCCCAGGGCCGCCCCGGTGCCCTTCGGCTCAGCCGGGCAGGGGCCGCTTCAAGGCCGGGTTGCTCAGCTGCGGCAGCAGAGCCTGCTCACCCTGACAGCGGCTCTCCTGCACTGGAGCTGTGCTCCTTCCCAGGCCACGCTGCCCTGGGGCACGCAGGCAGCCGCCCTCTTTGCAGCCCTCTGCCAGGTAAACACCGGAGCCACTGCAGCCTGAAAAATCAGCCTCGGGCTGGGGACAGTGAAAAAGAGGTAGTCTGACATGCAACTGAAAAAGCACAGGCTGAACCATTCCGATCCTCTGACTGCTTGTCCTCGGTAGCCCAGAAAGGTTGAGTTAAAGGATTAGAGGATGTCGCCACAGCCTCTCCAGGACACAGCCTCAGCGCTGCAAAATGAAGGGGTCTAACAGGGAGTCTTGGCTGCAGCCAGCCGTAAGCCTTTTTTAATGATCATGTCTGCAATGTGCGATCACTACCAAAATGCTGACTAAGTTCCTACTGCCAGAAAATGAAAGGTTCGATCTAAAACCTGGGGTGCGTTATCTGGGGACAGCCTGACTTCAGTTTTTTAGGTCCTTGGTGAGGAATCCGCAGGGATCTATGGATGCAGGCATGCATATGTGCGCAAACACACACAGAGCCAGAGAGTAGACCCTTAGCTAGGTTATTAGTTCAGTTTTGCTCTAGGACCTACCCTATTGACATATTCTGATCACATCTACCAAAATTAACTGATCTCCCAGCCTGCCAAGATGGTGACTATAAAAAAACAGGTAGAGCTCCTCTGAATGCTCCATGCCTTTGTGGTTACAGCTGTCTTGTAGGAGAAGTGGTGTGAAATGCCTTCAGGAAGGAGGAGGGCTTGCCCGGGGGTTCTTGTGTCCACAGGGAGTACTCTGGTCAGGGGGTTCTTGCATTGCCTTTCTCCAGCTGAGTCTTGAGGAGACAGGATTGCCATGTTGTCCAAGTCCTGAAGAATCTCAAAGGGGAGAAAAGCCCTTTCTGTATTCTGGAGTCAAGCTCTAAACTTTCTTAGAGGTTATTTCTTAGAACAGCTTACAGGCCTCCCCACTCTTTCATGGGTTCCTGTGTCCCCTGATTGCCATCACACATTGCAGAAGGCAATAAGTTGCCTAGCTAAGATGCCCTGTTCTCATCCCCAGTAAGCCCTGATCGCACCCTATCTAATTTTGAACACCTTAAAGGAAATATCTAATTTAGGAGCCTGGATGCTCCAAACTTGCCCTGTCAACAGTGGTGGAAGAGTGAGACATCTGAGAGCAATGCAGGTCCTGGGTGGGCTGGAAATATCTGTCTTCCTCCACTGACTAATGAGGTCACCAAGGATGAAGAGGCACTTCAGTTACGTGCCTGAGTCAGAGGGGTTGAATTCAGGCACAAGTCCCCTGGAAGTCCAGTGTGGACTTCCGAAAACCACTGCAGTGTTCATCTGCTCTCACATCTGGCTTGCTTCACGTGCCATCCAGTTCTTCCTTGGAGTCGTAGGATTTTCCTGTACATCGTAGCCTCCCTGCATGTGTTTAAGCCTTCACACAAGCACAGAGCTTGCTGATTTTCTTGACAGATAATGGAAGCAAAAAAATAGGTGGCTCAGCAGGATTGCTCAGTCATCATTTGGATGAAGACCAAGTGAGTGCTAGGATTTCAGTAGAATAAAATTTTAATGGAGGGCTTGTGATTGAGACTTGGAGTTTCTGTTTGGTGGGGTTTTTTTTTCCTTTTTTTTTTTTTTTTTTAACTCTTATTATCTGGTTTCCATGGAAAGCTTTTTCAATAGAGTGGGAGAACAGCTTCAATATTTTTCTTACAAAAGTTAATGAAGAAATAAGATGCATGGCTTTCTTTCTTTGTAAAGTCAGGAATCTCAGGCACGGAAAATTGAATTAGCCAAAATGGATTGAGTGATTGGTTTCTCCTGGCCTCCATTTTCTTTCATGAAATGTGCACACCAAATAAGAGCTGCTGGTCAGAACATCACTGGAAATGCCTTTTCTTGTGTGCCATTAAACAACTGCTCTTTTTTTTGCATTAGAACAGCCATGCACAAAATAAGCATGCATTCACGAGGCTGCCTGTCACTAAAGTGATTTGATTATGTTACAGGGAGTGCCAGTTTAAATTACAAACTCAGTAGGCCTTCTTGGAAGCTTCTTCTTTTTGCTCATTGGCAAAAGAACTTGGAATATATATTAGGCCTAATCCAGTCTAATCTGATCTGTTTCACAATGCCATCTGGATCTCATCAGGAGCTGGATGCTTTCAGTATTTGATCCAGGAACTTCTTTTTTCTTTTTTTTTTCCTTAATGGCTATTCTTTAAGAATTAAGTATTTTGGAGAAGTGTTGGTCCCAGTTCATTCCTATTCATTGTGTGGAAGATATCCAGGAGCAGCCACTGAGATATTTATTGCCTCTAAGGAGCCAATAGCTAATTGAATCTGAATTGGTTGCTATCAATTTTTGCCCTGGGAGTGGCTCAAAAACATTTCTGTATTTTTCAAGGATGGCATATTCCTGACCGAATGTTAGACCTAAATAAGCACCTGGTGGATTTGGATGACAGGACAGCATTATCTCAAAGCATTTCTCAGTGACTGATATGTCTTTCAGTAGATGATCCTACATACCGGGAAGAAAAAATTTCTAATGATAAGGATAGTTATGCTCTGGCACAGGTTGCCTAGGGAGATGATGAAATCTCCATCACTGGAGGTTTTTAAGAACAGGTTAGACAAGCAGCTGCCAAGAATGGTTGATGTATAGTCAATTCTGCCTTTGGGCGCCACTAGATGACCTCCTGAAAGCCCTTTGAATATTTTGATCACTGAGCTTAGAGCTGAACAATGAATCAATCAACAAGAAGTCACAACCAGGGAATTGGAACAAATTTTTTATTTGTCTAAGATTGAAAATAGAAATAGAATAAAAAACACACTTTATACATGACATTTCCTTCAAAAAAATACCTGAATCATCAGAGAAAGAGGCATCTACAAAGATACATACCTAGGAAGTTAGGTGCAAATGTGGACAATCCTCATTCCACAAAAACAAATTAGGGAAAGCCTAATTACTGTCTAGAGATTTCATTTATAGAGCATAAGGGAGAGATATGAAGTCAGAGAGTGTGGTTTGAGATAGCCTATTCAAGTATATTTAAGTTACACGGGGATACCTGCACTTCACCTCTTACTCAGACCTTTCAGATATAGAGGGCTACGTGTTCCAGAGTCTTAGACCCATCATTTAAGACAGAGCATGATAGGGACAGAAATTTATTTCACAGCTTCCTATATAGGAGCCTCTCATTCAAAATATATGAGAGAAATAAAACATTATATTGCATCCCAACAGGCTCTGACAGCTTAAGGGCATCAAAGTGTGATACTGAAATACAGAACTGAGACTGTTTATGTGGCAGTTCAGAAAAAATTCACCTTGTGCAGAAAACCAGGGGGTCTCTTATGCTAGAATATGTTTTTCTCCAGGTCCAAGAGCATAGGATGACTCTCACCTTTATCCCTTGGCAGCAGAGCTTCAAGTGCAGGCTCACTGTGCATGTGTCCCGTGTGCATGTCTAGGGTGGTGGTGGGCTTGAAGTCCTGTTCAGGAATATGTCGGACATATTTCCAGGATGCTGTATTCATAAAGTGTTTTTAGTAATAAACATCGACCACTGGATTAATCCTACAGTCAGAATTGATGAATTGATGTTAATTGTTTAATCAGTGAAGATCATCATAGCTTACTGCATTTATACTATAAACAATGAATGTGCCTTTCTTTGCAACCTACATATCAACTTAAATTAAAATGACGACAGTACATTTCAAACCATATATCATGACAAACTTTAGAATGAATTAGATATCTTCTCTTATCTGAAGAGTAGGCCTCCAAACGAGCCTAAGCACTATGTCTCTGTTTCCCCAACAGGCCCTGCTCTGCTCCTTGTCCTCCCCTGGCCTGACCTGGCTCCAGCTGCGGGGCCCTCCCTGTGCTGCCGCAGGGTATTTGGGAGCAACAGCTAGTCCTGACCTGCCTGTTCGTTTTCTTCCCTTTTCTTTTCCCTTTTTTTTCTTTTTTTCTCTTTTCTCTTTGTCTCTCTCTTTT
>NW_009189412.1:100162-139127 GCF_000690835.1 Fulmarus glacialis | reverse complement strand
TCCTCCTTCCCCTTCCCCTTCCTCTTTCCTTCCTTTCCCCTTTCCTTCTCTATCGCTCTTTCCTTTTCTCTTTTTCTCTCTTTTGTCTTTGTTTCTCCCCACCCAAGTCTATTTTAACTGGCAATAAATTAAATTCATTTTCACCAAGTCAAGTCTGTTTTACCCATGATGGTAATTGGTGAGTGATTTCTCTACCTTTATCTTGATCCACAAGCTTTTTCATCCTTTTTTCTCCCCGCAATCCTGTTGTGGAAGGGGAGTGAGAGAGTGGCTGGGGGGGGGGGTGGGCGGCCGCCCCTTTTCTCCCCGCAATCCTGTTGTGGAAGGGGAGTGAGAGAGTGGCTGGGTGGGCATCTGGCAGCCAGCCATGGTCAGCCCACCACATCCCCGTGGGACACCCAAGCAGAGGGCCGTGGAGCACTTAAGGCGTTTGGTCCTAGGCGTGACCACTGCCTGTGAGATCTCTCCTTTTAACCAGTGACAGATGGAAATCACAGCACCTGAGTGGAAGGGGTCCCTGAGCAACCCAAGAAGTGACCCAGCACAGAGGAGAGCCATGTGGACTTCTGCCGGTGGAGCAGGGCTAGTGTGGGTGCTCAGGCGTGAGTGTACGGCTGTGCTGAGGTGAAGGCAGAATTGAGTGCCGCTCCCTGTCACTTTCCCTCCTGCAGAGCAGGTTGTGCCTCCATGATGGACTGAGGCAGTTTGAAGGTGCAGACCTCTTCCAGCATGGGCAAACAGAAAGCACACCCTGGCTTAGGGATTTTGTTCTTTTGCTGCATCCCACTATCTGTACCTTTTTTTTTTTTTGCAACCTCTAAATAAGAGTTTCAAAACTTAAATCTCCTATTAAAAATGGTTACATTGCTTGCCTGGCTAGAATTGTTAGGTGTGACCAGAATGGTTTTGTCCTGCTTCTTCTCACCCATCTCTCCTTGCTCCTGACAGACCTCAACAGACTTCTGCCTCATGCAAAGCACAAATCCATGTTACCAGCATGCAAGAACCAGGTCCCGCACTCTCGGGACAGCTTCCTCGTTCCCGAGAGAGGGCCCATTAGTGTCATTAGGACTGCTCAATTGTGTATGTCTTCCCAGGCTGATCCGGCAGTAGGTTTGGGACATATGGGTATAAATAATGCAAAGGGAAGACAAAGTGAAGGACAGTTGTGCTAAACACCACAATTTAAGAATTGTGCGTGTAATACATAAGTCTTCGTAATTCAGGAAGAGATTTTTGTAATTTTTTATTTTAGCTGCTGTTGCTTGTTTTGTGTGAAGGCCACAGAAGTAGGATGCTGAAGAGAGGTTTGGGTGGCAGGATGTCTGCATCCCAGCAAACCAGAATAGGGATGAAATTCAGTGTTTATGGCTGGGAACATAAGATGGCAAAACTTCACGAGGAGAGAAAGGCAAAATTTGACTGCATTCAAACATCTTTATGTGCTTACCAGGGGGTTCTGTGAGGTTAATGAAAGGTGCTGCACAATATCTGCATATTAATGTACAGTTACTAAGGTACCTGTCTCATTCTGACTGGGTATTTACGTTGGGTACAGTGCCTGCCCACTTGCAGGCACAGCCTGAGCCAAGATGTTTCTGAGGAGCCTGATGGAAGACTAGATGAGCCATGTTTGCTTCAGAAAGCAGATTTTGGCCCCATGAGACTTCTCTGCCTCTTTCATCCCTACTATTTACCTTTTTTTTTTTTAACAAGCAGAAAAGATTTGAACAAAGTACCCCGATTCTAGTGCAGATAGGAATATGATCTGTTTTACTACATATTGGCATGGGCAAAAATCTCTCTGTTAGCATTTCTGAGATGGTGGTGTCTAGCTGCACAGATTCTTCATTATTTCTCATATTGCTGCTTTCTTTTTTGGTACAAATTCCAGAAGTTTTTTAAATCTAAAAGGCACATTTTGAGGAGCCAGGTTCATGACCAAACAAAATGTATAAACCTTTGGTTTTCATTTAAAAGTGGAATAAGAAGTCAGAAGCAAAAAAGAAATGATGATTTTTGTTACTGGTTGAATGTGGGCCCAGAGCCTTAGCTGGGGTGTGTGAGCAGAACATCTGTTTCACTTAGCAGGTGCACCTCTTTATCTTGCATAGGGTGATGGTCCTGTCCCTTTTGTTTTTACTCAGCGGGTGTAATGGCTCATCTGTAAAGCAGAACAGCATTTCTCAGTCAGGCTTTCCTTTTTTCTCTTTTCAACATAGTTTTCAATAATTAAAAAAATTAATGAGCTATTGAATTGATTTCAATTCAATAATAATTCAACTAGATAATAATTTCCATTTCAAGAATTTGAAATCCTTCCTCTTACCCCCTGTCCAGCCCCCATCTTCCCAGATACATAACCTCTGTTCTGCCTTGCTAGCCTCCCCTCCAAACTTTCTACCTTTCCCTGAGTGTAGCAGTCAGTAGTATCTACTCACATTGCCTTCTTTCCCTGCAGCAATCCTTGTATTCCTGTTCTGGCAAATCCCTACGTAGGCCTGGCCCCAGATCCCTCAGGAAAGTGGGAGACGGGACTGGTCCATGGGCTGGCTGTAGCACCCACACCATGCTTGCCTCCAGCTCCCCGTGACTCAGCCAATCCTTATGATGCTCAGGGGGCTGTCAGAGAGAGGAAAAAAGGGGTGAGGAGATGAGGTAGTTTGCTCTTCTTTCCCCCCCTTCTCCATTATGAGGACCACTGAACTAGAGAATCCTTCATTCTGGTTGTTGTTTCGCTTTGACATCTAAGATCCTTGGCTTTCTGTACAGAATGCATACTCTCTTTTTATTTGTTACTTCTGTTTAAGTTGGAGGTACTTAAAGTATTTCTCAGAGTGTCGGTGACCCTCTTTTTATTTTATTGGAAAAGCATTTCTATAGACTGACAAGGTCATCTATGTTGTGCTGATTTATGAGGTTCTGCCCTCGGCTCTCACCCAGTCTTTTTTCAGTCCTCCCATAGACTCACTGAAATCAATGTGAGGTAACACTTGGGGTTTTTTTCTTACCCTTTTATGTACTTTTATACCTTTGAGGACTGATTGTACAATGAAACCACTCTGATTAGGCCAGGCCTAACTGATTACACAAGTCTCAGAACTGTGTAGCAGCAGGTCCGATGGGAATTTAGCTATTTAGTGACTAAAAAGATGTCAGGGTTTAGCATGAAGTGGATAACCCATCTTAATAAATGGAAATTAAGTGTAATGTGGAAGAAGCATTGTTGCAACACTGAAAAAATATTTTAGGTGCTTCCCTCTTATTTGAGGAGCATCAAGAAGTAAGACAAGGGGTGATATCATATGTAGTCAGTGGCTCGTGAGCAGGATGCTCTGATCCTGGCTTCATAGTAGACCAGTGGCTCCTAACTATAGACTGCACTTTTCTCACGAATCTTTATAATCAGTTAATTTGTGTACCAGCATTTTGACGCCATTCATCTGGTACAAATACAATTCTTAATACTGTAAGATTTAGACCAAAAGTATCTTGGGCATTAAAAAGTAAACTGATCTTCTTTTTATATGATGGAAATTTGAAGTTCAGCATTATTGAAGATATGGATGTGTTTCCACTCAGTTTTATATCCGGCACAACTTGTTGTAATCGATATGATAACAGGGGTAAGAGGTGATGGATTTGTTTTACAATCTGTTGCTCTTGTAAACAAATGATCCAGTAATGCAATTTGCAAAGGCCATTAAAATGAAATCAAATGCTTTTACAGGTTATGCATAATTATCGCTTTCAATTAGCAAGCAGAGCTGGGCCATATTTAAGGCTTAGATCAATTGGATTACTTCCTCCAGCTCATCTTCCATATAAAATCCCAGGCCCTAAGAATCAGTTGTATCTTAAATCCATCCCTATAGTTTGAAATAAATCTGCCAGTGTCTATTAGGTTTCTTGCTGCCTTTCATACCTTTTAAATGCAAGGCTTTCCTGGGGTGCGCAAAGCTTTGACACAAAGAAAATCTACTGAACCCTGCTAAGGGGAATTTTTGGGGTACCATTAAAGACCTATGGGAGTGAGGACTGTATCAAAAGATCAAAAAGGAAATAAGAACATTAAGAAGCGGAAGGGTAATGAAACTGAAGATTTAGACAGGAGGCAAGGAAAGAAAGTTGATTTGAAGGACAGAAAAGTAAACAAGAAACGCATTGTGCAAGGGTTGTGTGTGAATGAATAGGTAGAGACAGGAAAGATGGTTTTGTAGGTTGGGTCTGTGCCCTGCCACACAGTTCTTAGAGCTGATTAGGTCAGGTATCTAATATTTCTGTCCCTCAGTTTTCTATCTATAAAACATGGATGATAAACCCCTTGCTAACTCACCAGGATATTTCGTGACTCATTTGCGCTATTTAGAAACAGGGTGTGGAACAAGGGGCACCAGTGTGGCAGGCAGAACGGAAGAAACAACCAAGACTAAACAGAGAGAAAGAAGAGAGGATGAAGCTTCTGGAAGACTGAATTAAGCCAGGCCAGGGGAAATCTGGCTGGTTTGGCACCCTCATTATGGAGTTTTCCTCCAAATATATTCCACCCTCTCAATGTGGATGCCTGCAGTGACAACTGCTTTTGGGGGAGAGGGAGGGTGGGAAAGTCAGGGCACTCGGCAGTTCACCTTTTGCTTTACCGTACAGCGAAGTCTTGTTGAAAGCAGGGATACTTAAGAGAGTCTCAAGGCTGTGGCTCTCCCTCAAGGATCTTATGGATTTAACTATTTGCAGCACTAAACCCTTCTTTCTTTTCACCAACAGCAACCAATGCAAGTTACGGTTGTTGTTCCCCTCTTTCAACCCCCCTGGCTTCCCTTTCAGCTGACACTGAAGATTAGCTTCAAGCTCTAAGCTTGTAAAGTCTTTGAGGAAAAGCCTTAACGAGTATCTGATCCTTTTAAACTCTGATCTAATTACTGTTAGAGCAATGTTTCTATTTTGGATGCCGCAAACAAATCAAGTTCGCATGTTTGAAGGCGGCACTATTTGGTGGACAAGAAGCAAACCCCACCCTGTAGGTTAAATAAATTTTCATACATAAATAAAAACGTGAATAGCACCTATGTAAAGCAGCTGGCATTATTTCAGAGGAAGTTTGGGAGCTGAGCCTAGGGAACTACAGAGATACAGAAAGATTTTTTTCCCCCTTGCTCTATGTTTACTGGTCGAACAGTAGCAGAGGAGATTTGAGGCTACAGTGATGTAATCTATTGAGTGTAGCAGTAGGGAAGAAGGGCAAAGAGGACTGAAAACTACAGACCCAGCCATGGAGAGTGCTCTGGAGTGCACAGAAGTATTACCCAGAGCATGATCGAAACCTCATAGGCTCTAACTCAGTGATAGCAAAGAAAGGCGAGCCTGAGTCCTACAAGCCAACACTTTCACTTGATTTATTGCTGCAGCTTCAGTGTTCTGTGTGCTTTTACCATGTGTTTTTACCACTGTTGGGATTTGAATCTATGTGCTGAGCTCCAGGCGGTGCATGAAGACTGGCTCCCTGCTGTTCTTGTCACATGCAGCGGGCAGCTTTGCCTATGTAGAGCACATGTGTGCATGTACCTGTGCAATGAGTGCTGGCAGAGAAGACCTATTTGAGCTGCAGGTATGGACATGGTCAATTCACAGTCTTTGCCTGAATCCCCCCATGCTTTCTTCAAGAGATGGAAGAAAGTTGCCTGCTTTCCTGGCTGTAAAAGTGTCAGTCGTTGCATGGATCCCTGTGCTGATGTTTGGCTTGGCTGGCAGCCTTTGGAGTGTGAAATGCTACCACCGACAAGCCAGGTGTGAAGTGAATTTGCCATGTTCTGCTTAATGGGGTGTTACTGTAACTTCAAACCCTTGTGGTGACCACTTCTAGGTTAACACCCTTCAGTAACTAACCAAAACACAAACATTAAGCAGGAGAAATGTTAAAATTCTATTACGAGCCATGGTTTTGTCCAATTAGCAGACTCTGCTTTAGGCTTGACTCAAGTGGCTTGTCTATATAAGGATGTATTAGTCATTTTCTTTTTTTATTTTTTTTGACCGTAAAAACAACAGATGTGATACTCTGTGGTCAGCATAGACAAGAATGATTCATGGTTAGGCACATTTAAACCTCCACTAGAAAACTATCCATCTGAGACCCTCTCCACCTCTTCCCCCTCATTCCAGACAACCAGAGCCAAAAGCATTTGTCACATGATACATCTCAAAATTCATCAGTGATTCTCTCCATATGTCTTAGTTTTGAGGTGGCCAGGAGACATCAGCTGCTCCTGCCTACTCTCTTGGGACTGCATGGACTTCAGCAACACTAGGGTAGCGATGGAGAAGAAATTCTTGTGCAGCGATGACGTGGGTGAGCAAAGGAGCTGTTATGGCTGAGCAAGGATCAACTCAAACACGGTAACTTGGTCTTGTGTAAGGTGGCAGGTTTAGCTCCGATGTCTGTTCTATAGCCATCCCTGGAGCACTTTGGGGAGGAATTCAGCTAATGCTGGAGTCAATGCTTTCAGCTGAGGATGTGGGAGAGGGACAGGCTCAGAAAGTAAGGAAAAGGGGCTGTGGACATGGAGTATGGAAGAGGTCGGCAGTCAGTGCTCCTTCTGTGAGGTAATTGGAGGAGGAGCTGGGAAGCAGGAATCGAGGGACTGGGGCTGTGTGTGGAGCAGTAGGGGTCTGGGAAATGAGAGAATCAGAAATCCTATTATGCATGGGCTGGGGTTCCTGGCTTGGGGAGCTGGTATTTGAAGGGGGGTAAGAAGAGGGCTTCCACCGGCATAGGCAAGAGAGAGGAAAAGGCTGTTATCCCATGAGTGTTTTGGTGGCAACATTGAGGCCACTTGGCTATCCCTAATCCATAGCTAGATCTGTGTGGAATTGCTGGAGCCCCAGGGAAAGTGCTCTGTGCAGGCTGGGATGTGTCTGCACACCACCCGGTGCTGTACAAGGAGCTTGGTCTTGCTTGTGAAGCAGGACTGGAAAGCTGGGGCTGCATGTACTGTTGCCCTCTTCTTAGTACTGCTGTCAGGTCTGTTCTCCTGCTACTTCAGTAGTACCTGGCTATCCGGTGGCCTCCGAGACCTGCACTCCCAAGGAGTGGCCTGCTAAGGACTCTGCTGAATGGTGGCTTGTGGCTGAAGGTGACATCCCTAGAGAAAACTAAACTGATGATCTGAGCCCCACTGAGAAAAGAAAAACAATAAATAAGAGACACATCAGTGTTTAAAATATGTGGAAAACATAGCATAATGAAATTCAATGTAGGTAAAAATAAGCCAGTCCTCTAGAGGTGATGTAAGGTCTCCTCCCACAGAAAGGAGAAACTGGTGGAGCAGTAAGCTAGAAAAACTAGGATGGGGGACAGGTAATGGAGATGAGACAGCTCTGACGAGCCCTGTCTGACAACTGATCAGACGTGAGATTAGGTGCTGTAATGTGGAGCACAAACAAGACAGGCCAATGAACTTTTCCAGCTGGAGTCAGAAGCGGTAAATCACAAAGAAGGAAAGCCCTGGTTTTGCACTCTTGGCTTCTGGCATAGAATAGACTGAACCCATCCTGTGCTATAAAGTACAAACGTATACACGCACAAAGCACGTTACAAGAACTCCAAGGCTGCAAAATTCAGCTCTTCCAAATTAGACCAAGAGTGAAGGCTCCTTCTGGATTTTTAACTTAATCATAATTTCCTATGTCTATTTCCTGGCACAGTCTTTAACTTCCTGATGGAGGACTCAGAAACACTGCTTACTTCAGTGTACAGGATCAACACATCCTTCTGTCTTGTCCTGTGCCAAATCTGGCTGCTTGTTCCAATCCTTTTCTCCATGTCCAGCCAGCTTCATTCTCTCATCTTCAGCTCTCCTATCTCAAATTCCAGTTTCCTCATTCAGCAATGACTTCCCACTGCAAATTCCCTTTCCTGCTTGGCAGTGTAGCATTTTCATTTTGCCACCAGTTTCTCTTTGCTGCTGAGTTCTTCCCTTTTGCCATTCCCCATCTTCACTTGTGCTCCTGGTCATCTCTCCAGATTAGCTCCACAGGCTGGTATCCTTCTGGGGCTGTTTGTCTAACGTCAGTGTTTTGCCCAGTGTGAATCTGCCCAGTTAGGCCCAGTTCTCATGTACAACACGGCTCTTTGTCAGGTTGTCCATTGCCTTTCCCTCAGCCATCCGTTTCACGGTCAGTCGTGGGAAGTGAGGGACTCTCCCCATCTCTTTCTCCAGTCATTCTCTGGCTTCCTATTTTTCTACCTGCTTTCAATTTCTGTCTCTCGATTTTGCTCATTCCAGTCATCAAGACATGGGAACGTTTGGTACAGCCTTGCAAAGGAAAGGGCAGGATTTTTACAGTGGACAAAACAGTAGGTGAAGTAAAAAATCCATCCTCCCCTTTGCTCGAGGGGGGAGAGTTTCACACCACACGTGGGTTCCAATGCTACTCAGACTCCCCAGATTCCTTGTGATCTGTACCCGTCTGGGCGAGCTATAAGCAAGGGCCCAGGATCCTGGTGTAGTGTGGCGTTTGTGCAGAATGGCTGCCTGAGATGGGCTCAGCCAAAGGGATGCACGTCTGCGTATTTTCTTCTTGCAGAAACAAGCTGTGTCAGAGTCAGGGGCTATAAGATCAGTGAAGCACCACGTAGCATTAGAGTTGCTACTTCTGAAATGAAAAAGCCCAGTCAATCACAATGCTGTTCCTCCTGCCCTGCTACCCAGGCCCTCCCCGCTGCGGGGAGCAGGCAGGGGCCGTCTGCCTCTGCTTGGTCCCACAACCCTGTCTACTTTACTCCTGGCTACCCTGTGGCCCTGCTGCTTTTGGGCTGGCACAACTGGTTGTCCACTCATCACCTGAAAATGTTGGTGTTCTCCTCTGTCTCTCTCTTTCCGTGTTTAGGTTGGGGTCACTTTATACCTTATGGCAATTTTGAGGGAAGAACTGGGAAAGCTATTGATCTCAGGACAAAGCGTATGGCATTGCATCTATTTGGGGAGGCTGAGACCCAGTCCCAAGTGAGACCCAGCACTGAAGATCTTCTTTATTTTTGCATATGTTCTTTCCCGTTGTTGCTAAAGGAATTAGGGTATCAAACAATATCTTCTTTGTTTTAAGATTGGTATTTCAGTTGCTGTTCTTGTTTTTAATAGTTCCGAAAGAAAATTCATTATATCTTAGTGGAAGGGTGAAGAACCACAATTTTGTCTTCGTTGATTGTAAAAGCTGAAAACTGCAATCAGAGCCACGTTTCATTTACTTTTAGACGTACAGAACATAGTTTAATTGATCAGAAATAGTCTTGATCATGTAAGAAATGTTTACCTTCTGAATCTGTGCCAATAACGTAGCAAGATGGCACTCAGCACCTTGAGTAAGCTCTCTAAACAGCTCTGAAAAGGTTTTGTAAAGTGCCTGTCAGACTTTATCGATTCTAGATACAAACTCAGCTGAAATTCCACTTTATCTGAATGTGGCCCTTCAAGCAGTATCCTGTCTGCCTTTTAAAGAGCCTCACACGAGCTATGCTTACATGCCAGTTACAAACCGTAAGTTCAAGGGAGCTGGGAGTTGAACAAGCTGCTTGCTATCCAGGGCTGCAGAGCTGGCTTTTTATCCAGCTAACAGAGATGTAGGGGCTGTGTTTTCTAACTGGTACTTATAAAGTGCCTAATGTGGACACTCTGACTATTTATCTCCAAAGGCTCTGTGGGGAGCCAACCCAAACCGCTCCTGCTCCCCTGAGCTTTGGCTCCGAAGCTGGAGTGTTAGGTGCTATTTTAGGTAGTCTGAATATAGCCCTGAGCAAGTGTTTATTATATTAGCAGGTAGCAAATGGTTGGAATTAATAATGGTACTAAGTACGAGCTGCAGTTTTTATCAGCTTTCAAAAGTCCACTATTAGCCTAGTACTGTTGGAGTTTAAAAAAACACATTAAAAATATGCAAATATGCCCAAACTTTCAATCAGGCCTTTTGAGAGAGTGGGCAAAGAATGAAGACAAGGACGGGGTGCTTGAGTTAGTGTAGCCTGAGAGATAAACAACAGGGCAGATGTATCAGATATTACCTGCTTGACAACCAGAATGTTTGCCAGGTATCAAGAATGATGAATATACAACAATCAGTTAGGCTAATCATTTTTATTTATCAACAAGAAAGCTTCCTGTGCTGTTCCATGTCAACAGGTTACTGATGTAACATAAAGTGAGTTTTGTTTTCACACATGGGTGGTGACATCTCCCGCGCTCCTCCAAAGGAGCAGCAACAACAACAACAGGAGACAGCTGGAGGCTGAAGTGAGCATTGGGGCTGCAAGTGACGGGAAGGTCTGAGCAGGTCTTCACACCATGGAGCTCGGTTCTGCAGTGGCAGACAGGTCGGGGGGACGCAGGTGCCTGCCATACAAAGCCATCCCCAGGAGCAGCACTCTTCTCTCCTCTTCAGGGACCTCCACAACACAGAGAGCTCTTGAGCCAGTCCGGGGGGCTGAGAGCCAAAGGCGTGCCAGGAACCATCCCTGTGGTGTAGGTGATTGTGTTTCTGTGCCTGGGAAAGTTCCCTGTTATATAGGTGCAACCTGCACGTTGGCAGGGCTGCGAAAGGTCTCAGGACAAAGGAAGCTCAGAGAGCACCTCTCTCTTATGTGAAACATCTATATGAACCAGACTTAGAACTTCCCTAAAACCGGAGTTATTCAGGTCTGAGGTTTTGCTTTGGGCCCCTCAAGTGTTGACTTTTTCTTGCATTTGGACTGTCTAGGTCAATACTAGATTTTTAAACCCTTGAGAGCACTTATTTTTAGTTACCGAAGGAGACAGTTTTGACTTATTTTTAGGAAAAAAGGTAGTATAAGGATAGGCTAAAGCTGTCTATCCAGATACAGTCCTTTGGCACTATTACAAATATATTAGTGTTCGGTGTACTGACTTTTGTCAGCCTTTCTGATGACCTGTTAGCAAATGAGCTGCTCCTTCACAGGCTAACATCAATTTGTTCAGCGAATAAAGATGATGGGACAGTTTCCTGAATTTCAACTCAAAATGCAAGAGGTTTCAGGAATCTCCGTTTTAAAAAGTCAGTTTTAGTTCCGTTGTGCTTATTATTACTTTACTCTTATAATTATTGGTACTAATAATCAGTAGAAGTATTGATATGATAGCAGTGTAATCAGTAGCACTAGTAGCTTTATTGAAATATATTAATATTTTAAGTGTCCTATTTTATTTTCAGAGCGTCTGGAGGCCCCGGATAGGCTGGGACCCCACTGCATGGGGCATTATGTAGACAAACAGCAAATTCTGATTTCTGCTACAAAAGTCTTGTGATCTTTGCTTAGGCTTTGTTTGGCAAAATCTATAAGCTTGTAACAAACTCTGATTATGATGTTTTTTTCAACTGGGGCAACATATTTATCTTAAAAAACATGTTACTACATTGGAGGCAGGATAAGTGCAAAGTGGAGGAAAAAACTCCAAGCTATTCCTTTGCAAAATGTTTCTGGCAAGGATGGGAAAGGGTTTCACACAGCCGTTAGGTGTGGAAGCGTTGATGGAGCCTTGGCAGATGTGTCCAGCATCACCCACCTTTGCAACTGGAGCTGCAGCAGAGCAGGGGGACCACAAGCTCTTGTCTTCGCTGTCATGTGAAGCAGCAGCTGCGGTAGGACACTGCTACAATGCCTCCGCTTCCCTGAGCTCCCCAGGAGCAGGAGAAGAGTTTGATTCCGCTCTCTGGAGTCATCTTCAGCTCCATCCGTTTCCAAGAGCTGCCAGGTTGGGATTGCACGTTCCCTCTGCCTTCCCCTCCCTGGTTTTTTCATAGCCAATAATTTAACAATTGAGAAATGGAATTTTGACTCCAATATTCTGTAAATTTGACTTAAATTAGTGGAACAGGTGTGATGGAAAACTTTCCCTTGAGAGATACACAAAATGATGGGGGGAGCAATGTGCCACTCTTCATCTGGTAGCTGTGGTTATTGCTCCCTCTGCTTTCTTATGGGACCTGAATGTTCCTCCAGTTAAGCATTTTGGGAGGGTTTCTTTCCAATTTCTCATGTTCAGGCTGTTCCACTTTGCACAGAGTGATTAACTGGAACGGTGAAGGCTGTCTGGATCCCTCCATCCCTGCTTAAATGCTCTGATACTCAGTCTGCAGGGTCAGTCCCTGGGCCCTGTTTCCTCCCATGGAGCACCAAGCTGTTTCACAGCGAGGAGCATCTCTACCAGGGACTGAGGGAGACCTCCCCATAGCTCTCCCAGGACCCTCGGGCTGCAGTGCACATCCTGGTCCCAACATAACACCCAGCTGCAGGTCACTCCATCTGTGCAGCGTTTTCATTAGTTTCGTTAACTCCCTGCCACTCTTCCAGTGTATTTTGGCTGTTTAAAAACAATTCATGAGTCTCACAACATTGACAAATGGTAAGTAAGTGCTCAGCCTTGTTTGCTGCCTGGTCTCTCCTCCATTTGTTTTGCCACGTGCCATGTGGTAGCTACACTTAGGAGACAGTTGATCTACTAAAAGCATTCTCTATCTCTGCTTAAGTGGAGATTAAATAGAGGTATATCTATCCCTTACTCAATCAGAATTTATCCCATGTTTATTGGAATAATACCAGATTCCCCCTTGAACAAAGGAATTTCAGGTGCATCTGAGTGTTTTTGTTGACAATCTGACAGTCACTATGTGTTCCACCCTACAGTCCCATTGCACCAACCCCTACAGTGTCCTGACAGCCCAAGTCCCTCTTACTGATGTCCCCTCTGAACTGCCTGCACTGCTGCTTGGCACATTTATTAATAAAATGACTTGATTTCTTTAATTTGATTTTTTATGGGCTGGATTCACGCTGCCATTCCTAAATGTACATTTTCCTGAGATAAATCGTGGAAAATGATAGCAGCAAAATGTCAAATTTTGAAGAAAGTGGGTGGAAACCTGAATTTTGTCACTTCAACTTACTGCTTCAGCTGGCACTAAACCGGAGCTTTCAGCTCCCTGCTCCCTCCCGCACCTCCTTCATGGCAGGAGAGTGTGACTGTGCCTAAATATGATGCTGTGATGGGGTCACGGTGAACTCCTCTTCCCGCGGTCTGGGTGGAACACGGTGTACGGAAGCGCTGTTGCACAAACATAAGCGCTTAACACTTGCAAACGTTACACCCAGCTACAGTTACAGGGGAAGGGTTTCCATGATGCATTCCTGGTCTTCTGACATAGTTGCAACCATTTATATGCATGCTGAGGTTGAGGCGGGGGAGTTTGGGTGAGCAGCAGGTGTTTTGGGAAAAGCTGCTTCCGCTCGTGCACCTCGCTAACCCCCGCACGCCGGGGATGCTGCGGCGTGGGGCTGCCCTTCCCTCAGCAGTGGGAGTCCGGTCCTGTAACCTCAGCGCCTGCTCTGGTTCCTCGTTGCTTGAGAAGAGTGTTTTGCTCCAAGACAAAGGTTTTGTGTGCGGTTCGGAGAGAATGTGAAAGCCAATTTGGGAGTATTATATAAGCAGCGGCAGAGATATGCCAGGCCTTGTGGTTTGAGAAGAGGATGATGTGAGGAAAGGCTCGAAGCCTGCTGAAAACCGGTAAGCGTAGCCACGCCAAGTACGCAGATGCCCTGAAAGAACCACTTGGCAAGCTGCCCTTCTACGGTTTGTGGTCCCGATGCAGGAGCCTGACTGGTGCCGTCGGGTGGGGATTAGCAGCCTGCAGGGGAGGTCTGGCGGGTATCCCTTCTGCAACGCACTCATTCTACGTGCCGTGAACAAAAAACTAACGTCCTCCAACTATTTAATCACGAGTCACATCTTGGGGCTTCTTAGCCAGCTCCTTGCAATGGCGGTCCAGGGTGCACTCTTCCCGCCCACCTTCGTTCCCTCCTGAATGGCATACCTTGTTTCTTTCACCAGGCAGGCTAAGCTAAGTGCCTCAGTTAAAATTATAACTCGATTTCTGCCATACAGCCTTGACAGAGCTGTAAGGGTCATGGTAACAACCCAGACCTCATGGCAAGGCACATGCTATAAACTAGACATGACATCCCTCTGTGATGTGCATGCAGAAGTCTGGCCTGACACACTCCATCAGTTGTCCATCCTGCCCGCTGCTAGTGGATCCTCAGCTATGACATATATCTGGTTTTGGAGACTGGGCTTCAAAACAAAAGTAGACTCGTGGAAGGGAATTCAGAAGAAAGCCATGGCAGCGGTCAATGGTCTAGAAATCCTGTGCTGTGAAGAAAATCTGAATGACAGGGGTGATTTAATGGAAAGAAAAGTATATTGGGGAGTGGAGGGAATGATAAGAGCCTTCAGATACCTGTAACACTGATGCATAATGGAAGGAAGCCATCTGTTTTCCATGTCTGTGGTAGGGAAGATAGGTTGGGTTTAAACAGCAACAAGGAATGTCAAGGTTAGATCAGCAGTGGGGATAGTGAAGTACTGCAGGAGGTTGTGTGGGAAAACTGTGGATTCCCAACTTTTGGTATAGATGGACGCTCAGAAGTATGCAGACAGGGGTGACCTTGCTTTGGAGAAACTTAATGACTGGCCCTGTGATGCTGTGTGAGAAAAATGGCCGATATGACACCGAGTGTAGGGTTTCATAGGTGTGGGAAGTGAACAGAAACTGGACCAGGGTGGACCACCAGAACATAGGGAGCAGATTCATATGCTCACATACAACAAGTTCTCCTTGAAAGTATATGAGGATATCCTCCTAGCTTTTCTAAGTCTTTTCCTTCATGTCATCCTTGCGCTCTTAACAAGTTTTGGGGACATTACTGTGGCTTCTGTGAAAAAGGCATGCTGCAAGCCACCATGTGTGGGTACTGAGCTGAACTTCCCCAAAATGTGGGTTGTGTGGACTCAGTGTTTCAGCTTACTCACATCTACTGAATCAGGGCCAGGAATAATCAGATAAAGACCCACTGTGGGCAATTTTTTGCCCTTGTTTATGTAAGATTTGGCGTGGTTGGCTGTAAAGTCCATCTCATTGTGAGAGCAGAATTGGAAAGCAGGGGTAGAAAGTTTTAGAAGCAGTCATCTGAGCTTTGGAGCTGGATGAAGTTCGTGAGTAAACGATGCTATGCTGTGTTTTATTAGTTGTGAACAGCAGTGTGAACAGCCCCACTATTACAGAAGCTGCTGGAGATAGTCCTCATAACCATGTTAGAATTTCCTCACCTGCCTCAAGTGTTTTACCTTGATGTGGAGGGATGTGAGGAAGGAAAAAACCCAGCCAGACTGATGCATTTCCAAGAGGAACACTGGGAAAATAAATATTATTTCATCAATATTAAAAAGCTCTGTTGGCCTTTTCTCTGAGAACACCTGCCTCCCCCATGCTGTGACATGGATTCAAAATTTTACAGGACGGTGGTCTTGCATTAGGGATGTACCTTTGTTTCTGTATGGAAATCTGCCGGTGATTGCAAAACTCTCATCCCTTTATAAATAGCTGGCTCAGCGAGGCTTTGTGACTTACATCCATAAAGGCTTTGCTCCTTTCCGCATGGTTGTGTTAAGGGGAGCGACTGAGTGAACAGGGATTCCCCCCAGCCTGACTGCTGCCTCCCCTCCATTCCATGTCCAAACACAGACATGGGAAGTAGTGATTGTATTTCTGTTGTAGTCTCTATGCTCTTGCAATGGGGGAGCAGGGACAAGCTTTGGGAGAGCTGAGTGAGAGGGCTGGTTGGGGAAACTTGGGCTGAGTGGGCTGGATAGCCGGTGGGAAGGGACTGAAAAGGAAAGGGGAGATTTAGGGCAAATCACCGCCTGCCTGAAAGGATGGTGAGGTTGTGGAGTGGCTGAGGTTGGAAAAAGGGCCACAGAAAGAGGCTTGGGAGCTAGAAGGGAAGGAAAATAAGAGCTGTGGGTCTTGTTGCTTGAGGAGAGTGCGTTTTCTTTCTCTCTCTTCCTTTGATCCGTGAAAATAAATTAAATATAAATAAATACACTCCCTGAATATGTGCGCAGGAAATTAACGGGCTAAAATAAACGCAGCTAAAACAAAAAAAAAACACCCCACTGTGAAGTCGGAGACACTTTTACTATTTTCTTAAAGGACAATAATATTAATAATCAAACCTCAGTATTTATATAGCATTATACTTGGAGAAGATGTAACAGGGCATGGTAGATATCATTATTGCTGGCCTGAAGATGAAACTGGAGACTCACCAAAGGTCACCAGGGATGGAATTAATCTCATATAACCATATACCTTCACCTGAACTAGACACCTACGCTCCCTTAATAGGCAATGGAGAGCAATTGGTACTTGTTGAGACTGGCTCACTCGACCTCTTTTAGACACCTCCTTTAAGGTGAGGTGAATCTCACCTTAGAAAGGCTTGTTTCTGTGCAGTGCATATGAAGGGCAGCCCTTGGGTGACTGTTTCAGCTGGAAACATTTCCTCCGAGGAGGTTTACAGTTAAGCGAAACGAATCCCATCCCTTAGTCAGGACTGATGGCAAAGATATGGCAAGCTTGTCCCCTGAGCCTGGGCACCACGCTGGGTGGGATAAAATGTGGTGGCCCCGAAGGACTGGCTTTGCAGAAGGTGGCAGGTGCCTGTCCCCATGCCTGGCTGGAGGATGCCATTCAGGAGCAGGGAAGAACATGTTCCACATCAGGCTTTTCCCCAAGAGCACCCAAGGTCCAGGCGTGCACATCTCCTCTCCTGGCTCCCTTCTCCAGCACTGTCTGTCTCGAGCCACTGCTTGTCCAGCGTGAGACAGCCAAAATCCCAGAACAATCCCATACTTCTTCCCACAGCCACCGCTGGGTACAGACAGACTGCTGGGTTGGCTTGCTCTCTCTTTCACTCCAGGCCCTAGCCGGTATGGCACGCAAACTGAAACCCTGGCATCTGCAATGCAGGACGGGATGTTTCCCTCCAGGAAGGCCCGAGTCTTTTATTTTTCGGTAAGATCCCTTTCTCTCTAAGCAGTCACCTCTTGACCAGGGAATTGCCTACACTGCTAAGTTCAATTCAGTATAAGGGTTCAGAGCAGGGTTCAAATACAATCACATTGACTTCATGCCTAATTCAGTAGAATGACTACATCAAGTCAAGACCATTCAGAGCAGTAAAATTTAGCTATCTTAGTTCAAAAGGCTTACAAGTAATTTTCCAGTCTACCAACTCCAGAAATACCATGACCAAGGAATGGTGCTTGCTTTCCCTCTCTGCTTCTGTTGCATAACGGGGAAAAGGGAAGTGGAGGCCAGTGTGCAGTCTTGCACTCCTTGTTATTCTTACATTTGTTTGATATTTTCCATTAATTCCTGTGTTTAGTGTTTCAGCGCCTTTGTTTTCCTTTCCTCTCTTTCGGGGAGGCTGATGGTGAGGACTATGTTATTATTAGGTTTGGCATTACTTGATAAATTTTTTTCTTCTCTGCCTCTGTGTGATTGGGATTTGGTTTTTTCCTGCCTCTGCATTGTAATTTTGTATTTGTTTTTATAGTCAGCACCTTGCTGTGCAGTTGCTTGAAGGAGAAGGAGAGCAGGCACGTTCCTTGGCTCTTGTTTTGTAAGATTTTTTAGTTCCCCCTCCATGTGTTAGTAACCTGGACTGCCTCTCTCTCCTGGCCTTTTCCTCCTCCTCCATCTCCTTTTGATGGACGTTGACTAGTCCTCTCTCTAGGACTGTGTTGGTGTTAGGGTTCGCAGGTCGGACTGGATTGACTAAGAATAATGGCTGCTGAGAGAAATGTTCATCTGAGAAATGCCAACAACTGCCACCACCACCACCCCACAGCAGTTTGTGAGTACTGGAAACAGCTTTGATGCTGGGGAGGCAAAAAAACCTGTGATGTTTTGTCATTATTCACTCCAGCTGAGATGATTTATGAGCAACTGCAGCCAGCTAGAAGCTGAATTTCAGGGGTTAAACGAACGAATTTGACCAGCTCGGTTCCTGGTGTCGCAGCTTTGGTCTTGCAGGGCTTGAGGGGAGCGCTGCTGCCTGCATCTCCCACACCCGCCAAGAGGCACGACCACCCTAGCTCCACCCGAAACCGACTTTTCGGCTCCGCATTCATTTCATGCTGCAGAACAACATGTTCACTCTGCCAGCCCAGCCCTTGGGTCTTTGTTCAGCCAGACTTCCACTGACGGCGGTATGAGTCTCTTTGCATAGAGAGTGGGTGATAGAGCCTCCCACTTGCAAACCTCTCCGTGGATCAGTGCCAGCCTCCTTCATAAATCACGGCTCTCCTCCTCCCCACCCCTGGAAAAGCAGCCTCCCCTCAGACTGCCTGAGCGCTACTGGGGGCTGAGCCTGCCCTGAGCATCCGAATAAGTTGCATCAGCACTGGTACAACCCCACTTGCCATTAGCAGCAGGGGAACTGCCAAGGTCAGCTACCTCTAGGCGCTCCGATTGCTGTGCTGTCTAGACCAGCTCTGAGCGGAGGCAGGATGGAGGGGGAAGAAATTATTGCCACTGGAGCAAAACTTCCTGGATTTGCAAATCCATCTACCTACTCGGATGACCCTAATCACCGTAACATCTGTATAATTAAATCCTATTTCTAACTTATCTTTTTCCCAACCCACCTTAAACTCCTTGCCCTGCTTGATTTCTCTTCTTTGCCTATCAGTTATCATTTGGCTGTATAAAGTATCTGGGAATCCAGTTTTTAGAAGGTGAAGTGTATATTGTCCCCCGAAGGGAGGGAGCTCTGGGAGGCAGGACGGCAGCCAGCTCTTTCCTGGCAGTGCTGCCAGTCGGTGGGTGGGCGTAGCGCAGCTGCCTCCTTAGGCTGGGTCCAGCCCGTTTGCAAATCCGGGTGAGGGGAGGAAGCTGAGGGCAACCGATTCTCCCTCCGTGCCACAGCCAAGCCCCATGTCTCCCTCCAGCTCCATCCTGATAACAAGCCGGCATCTGCGCTTTGGTATATCAGAGAGATATAAAGCCAAAGCAAACAATGATTTTCAGAAAAAGTTCTTTGCATGGTGAGCGTGAGTGGCACAGATTTCTCTCCCATTTGTCCCAAGCTGTATGTGTCAGATGTGGTTTCCATATGGCATCTATATCTCTCAGTACACCCACACTGGATGTATGCATTGGTATACCAGTGGCTCTGCTGAGCCACAGATAAATGTTTAGCATTCCTTAGTCAACTGGAAACTCTGTGTGTGTGTATGGGGTGTGCGTGGGGGTGAAGCCCAAGGAATATAAAAACAGGCATATGGCATTTTTTAACTCATCGCACAGATAAAAAGGAGAAATAAATATACGGCAACACTCTAAAATAGCATCAGCGTCTTTGAAGTAAACCCACTAGTGAGAGAAACTGAAGCGGAGACTGCTGCATCAGCCTACAGCTCCGAGCCCAGCACCTTGCCCCTGTATTTTTTGGTGCTCCATGTGTGCCAAGATTTTAGGCTGCGCTCCCTCAAATGGGGGCTCTTGCACCTGCAGCTCTTCCTGCCACACTGGCATGACCACGGCTTGGACACCCCAAAGTGCACTTTATCATCCTTCCAAAGCCTGCACACTTCTCTGGTTCGTTTTTCTAAACTGAGGTTGTACTTGTTGAGCATGAGGCTGGCACTCTGCATCCCACCCTAGGCAAGATGCCTGCGGCGTACACGCTGTAGACCTGATTCAGTTGCCTAAACCCAAACATCTAGTGCCATCCGAGGCACCCTTGGGTGCCTGACATGGCCTCTGGCTGCCTCTCCAGCAGGGTACAGTTGTCCCTGTGCCAATGCCTCAGATGCTGTAGGCAGCTGGAAAAAGCACTGTTCACCTGTGCTTAGGCAAATGAATCAAGCTCTCAGCCTTGAAATAGCAGCTTGTGTTAGTGGAGAGGCTGAAGCTCATCAGACAAACCCTCCAGTGAAATGATGGTCCGTAAGCGTTTTATACTGAAGGCCTTCAGTGCAAACAAGAAGGCAGAAGGCCACTGAAGAGGCAGGATTGGTCCCTTACATGACAGTGTGAGTTTTTCCATATCACACATGAAATTCTGGATAAATGTGCTGGTAGTCACAGCATTGCAGAGCTACTTCCTCTGCCTAGAGATACGTCCTTTTCCCCCGCACTTGGAAATACCTTCATCACGTGTCCTAGTATGATGCCTCATGGTGTGGTCTTGGATTGAGCAGATTGAAATGTGGGGAAATCCCTTTCACCTCCAGCATGGAAGAAACCGGGAGAGGCTTCTTATAGATAATGAAGTGGAAGTAGCCTGAGAAAGGCGGGGGAATTCCAGGGCAAGCGCATCCCTTTTTTTTGTGGGACTCCTGATTTGCTGTGTCGGTGGCACTGTGGCTTGCGTGGTGCTGGGGCATCCGCAGCCAGTGCCACCACCAGCAAACAGCAGCAGGGTCAGGCCTCCTTGCTGGGTAGTCATGTAATGAATGGCAGGGGCTGGAAGATGCTCTTCTGACCAATGCAATAGCAACACTTGCTAAAACAGTCCAGCACAAGGCACAGCTGCTGCTGCTCAGAGCAAACCTGAACACCAGCCATATACTTTTGGGAAGCGAACCTTGGTCTGTGGGAGACTCCTGCCTTTTTAAAAGGAGGATCTTCAGCCTGGGTCTTCCCCTTGAAGGGGAAACAATGGCCTTTTCTGAGCTCTTTCTGCTCCTGGCTGCCCAAAGACCTTTATCTTATACTACTTTAGGGAGTACTTGGCCAGCTCAGGTTTTACTGGCTCAGGCATAGCAGGGGGAAGAACTCTTTGAACAACGGCCTTTTATCGTAGGAAATATTAAATTCATTTTATTCCTTTGGGACAGGTGAAGCTGTTGGTGTTTGTTCAATGGATTTGAAATTAGCAAAGGGAAACCTTTTCTGCTTTTGCCCTGGAGTTGTTTTTCTAGGCAGAGAGTTTGAGGTTCAGATACGGGATGCCTATGTGAGGAAATAGGCAACCCAAGTAATAAAGCACTGGCCTGTGTTATGACAAATGCAAAATGATTAAGAGGCGAGAGGAAATAGACTCTGGCACCTGTCTTTATTTATTTTGAAATGCCTTGGGGAAAAAATAAAAAGACAATAAGAGGCAAGTGGTTTGGCTGTCTTGCGGGGAAAAGGGGGGTTTATTACTCGCTGAGGGTCTGTTGCTGGGCAAGGTGCCAAAATCCTCATCTTTTCCACCATCTGAGTAGGGTAGCAAGCTCCCAGAAGCTTGCTGCGCAGGGCATGTTTGTCCCTCATGTGTGTTGGAAATTGGAGGGGGAAAGAAAGACCAAGAGAGAGAGGAAGGATGCACGGGTGAGCTTGGGCCCTGATGTCAGTGGCTCCCCTGGGGCCAGGGCGCGTTGTCCCTGGCTGGTCGTGAGGGCTAGGATCGGGCAGGACTAGCCACATGGGAACTGCTAATGCTGTCGGTGCACGTTTCCCTCCCCAGATGGTCCCTGTGTTGTTTGGACTGCCAGCATCCCTATTTTGTCTGGCCCAGTGCTGTGGCCTGGGAGGAGGAAACTTTTAAATGGCAGCGCGGCCGCATAACCAGGAACAGACGAGCGCATGTGGGTGTGATTACGTGGCCCTGCAAAAGCAGACTGAAGATGGAAACATGCCCATTCTTAATTCAGGGCTGTGTTGCAAAGGCTGCAGTGATGTCCATGGCTTGGGGTTCACGTTCACTTGTTGGGAGCAGTGCAACACATGAGGTTGGAGACAACCGGACTGTGATTTGAGTGACAGCACGACTGCTCATCTGCAGCCACACAGCCTGTTGCATGTCACATGGAGCAGTTCTGGTGGAGGTACAACAGGCAGGGAGCAGGAAGAACCCCCAGTGAATCTGCATCCAGAATATGCAATTATTAACTAAAACTGTTATCTTTGGTTAATGCAATCAACAATAATGCATTAGAACTTCAAGCGGAAAGTACTAAAACCTTAAATTGTTGTTACTCTGCAAAACAGCATGGCTTCAAATGCATCGGTGAGTTGTCAGGCCCGTATGGACCTCTTTACTAGTGAAAAGTCTGAATGCTTTTTCTCTTTTCATGGTATGTGATTTGATCCATTGCAAGCAGCTGAAACATTTGCAAAATCTCAAAGCAAACTCGAGGCTCAGATGCAATACCACTCAATAGTGCCATAACAAGTTACTGAAAGTCATTGAGGGTAACTGTCCATGAGTGCACTTTCAGCCTTTGACAAATACAAGGTATTTGATTATCTGACCTTAGCTCACAACGAAATAGAGTTCAATCAGATGATTTTGCATATGTCATTGGCCAAAGGTGCCAGTTTAACTGATAACACACTAGTAGTGACTTGGATCTTGGGTCCGAGCCCACAGCTTTCACTCTCTAGTTTTATGTGAAAAATTAGATTCTTTATTTTTATGCAAATCTGCCCATCAGTCCCAGTTCATTCATTAAGTGTGAAAACATTGGTGAACCCATGTGGAAACTTGCTTCTGAGTTCTGAGTTAGTAAGGATGGGTCAAGAAATGTTCCCTCGTGAAGGTTACAGGATGCAGTCTAAACTTTAATGTATCCTGAAATGTTTTCTTGAAGGGTCTGATCTTTGCAAAAATGCACTGCTGACAGCTTGTATTGAGCTCAAACCCATTCATTACAAAAAACCCAATAGACCAACACTCGATATAGTCATTTTTCAGAGAGCAGTATTCCTGGTGGGAATTTTTCTCACACACAAGCAATTCCGTATTTTGCTGGAGCAGTTCCAGGACAGACGAGTTAATGCCCTGTGTAGTCTGTTTTTGTATTGAGCAAACCCTGCTGAGATGCAGGAAAATAGTGATTTCAACTGATAAGCTTGCAAAAGACAGCTGACTCATCTAGTGCCATGAAACAAGGATTCCCACACTGTGATACACCTGAAAGCATTGAACTTGTACAAGCCCAGTCCCCCACCCTTCTCCTTGAGGTGTTGGGGAATCACCAGATGCTTCTGCTTGGCCAGGGTAGAGCTGCTACCTTCATATAACAATACAAGTCCTTTCTTCTAGTGGTTGTGCCCAAGGAGATGAAGATGGCCCAAACCACAGTGTTGGTGCTGTGTTTGCAGGGTCAGATGGGACAAAGCAGTCCAGCAAGCTCCATAACTACTTTGGATGAGTGAAGCATTGTAGTAGGTGACGTTATTTAATTTTGGGTCTGGTTAAGGTTTAGAGTAGCATTTTGGGGTGAAAGATGTGGAAGGACTTCATTCAGGATACGTCCCTTTGAGGATAGTAGATTGCTGCTTTGAAACTAGACCTGCTCTCACCTTGCTCTGCTCCAGGAAAAGAGCAAAACTTTAAGAAGTGAGTTTGGATCTTGTCTGAAGCACAGTCTGAAGCTCAGCAACAGGGCTCTCTCTCTACCTGCCAGTGCCTCTTGACGTCACTGGAGCAGACTATCTACTCCCATGACAAAGGACAGATGGATGATGTCCGGGGTCATGGTCAAGCCTGGGCTTTGGTTTGCAAATGACCAAAATGGTCACTGTTGGTATCTTGCTTCACTATATGGAGCTTGATAGACATGATCAGGCCCAGCAACTTTCATGTTCCTGTGCTCTTGGCTTCTTCTCAAAAGGGGAACACACACTAGTCAGGTGTTCCAGCAGGTGTAGTCAGGCTGTGGTCTCCTCACCAGGAGCTGGCTTGCTGTAACTTGGTCTTGGCCCTTTCTCTGGAAGTGTTGCTAAAGTGGAGGGCCAGTGAAGTCTCTTTGTCCCCCATGAACGTGACAGCGTCTTCCTAGCTTATGTGCTGGGAGTTCATCTGGGGTCTTGGCACATGGAAAGGAAGAAAAGCAAGGCTGTATGTTGGGGCATGTCATAAAGAGGGTTTCCACAGAAGGCTACCTTTTCCCAGAAAGTATGTGAAGAAGGTTTGGACACTTTAGGCCAAGGAGCAGCTTCTTCTGACATGCCCTTTGGAAGTTTTCCCTGTGAAATTATGGGTACAGGTAAATCATGGTCTTGGACAGAATACAGCTCTTGGGAAAAACTGGAGATTTTCTGCTAGAAATGTTGCTGGCTGTTTTCCTAATTACATGTGCATTTAAGTACCTTCCCCTCACGGCTTCATGATCCAGAGTGAAGCTAGCAGCAGTTAGTGCTGGAGGAGGCCAAAAGCCAAATGTCTGTGAGAGAAAAAGCTACAAAACTGACAGCAGAAGGAATTTTCACCTGGAAAATATTCTGTGACTGAAAATTTTTGCCTGCAAAATTTTGCATTGAACAGTATGCAGCTTGTCTTATGGACAGAGAAAAATTGTACAGTTTTGTACTTGAATATAATTTTCCTCCGCTTGGCGAGAACAGCACCTGCCTAATAAAGACCTGATGGGTGATTGCCAGGCTCCCTGCATCTTCCATGACAGTACCTGGTTATCACCAGTTAGCTGCCCTTGTGCATCTACTGGGTAGCTGGCAGGCTGCTGCAGAGCAGACCCTGCACAGAAGGTTGCTCTACCTACCACACACGCCTCACTTGTGAGATCAATGGGAAGAGAAAAATGGAAATTAACCCCCCAAAACCAAAGCCTGAAATCGGACAGAACTGACACAAGTCAAGTTGTCTGAAGACGCGGTGAGGGTTTCTAAAGGAAACAGAGGCCGGGGATGTAACTACCGTTGGGCACACGCACAGGGCAGCCCAGAGCGAAGGAGGCTGCTCTGGCTCCCGACCTGTGCTGCTCCCACAAAGCACCCCCAGCTTGGTTAGCCCCCAACCGAGGTAATCCACCTATGAAAAATCAAGAACGGCCTGTCTCTGTAATGACCTGTTGAAAGGTAGAAAAAAGGCTCTATTCTGTAAGGTATCTGTCTGAGTCACCTGCACAGCAAGGTATAAGGATATTGATGCTATTTGGACCCAAATTCTCTTGGCTGTGATGTAAGATGCAAAGTGCTTTTCCTTTACTTTGTTGTATGCTCTTACCTCTAACAACTCCCCAATGCTTCCTGCATAAGAGGATTAGGTTATTTTCTAAGTACTTTGTCGGAAATGCAGGACATCCTGTCATGTTATCCAAGGAGAAACTCAAAGTTGTGTACTCTGCAGTCATCTCTGGTCTTGTTTTACCCATTAAGTCCAAAGAGTAAGGTGTTCCCACAGTTCATACACATGGCAGGATCCCCTGACAACTTCTGGCTTGCGTTATGTTTATGCAAGGAAGGGGAGTAATGTTGCTAGTAACTGAGGGGCTTGGGAGATTCCTCAGGGCTGTCTCCTCTGGGGAGGATGAGAACAACGCCATTGCCAAGCTCTGACCCAGTAAATTCACCTCCTAGATGACAGACACTAATTAAAAGCCAAACCCAGTCTAAAGCCGTTTGGGACAATGACTAAACTTCTGCTGAACATTCTGTTGACACCTGAAAGTGGGTGAACAAAGGCAGCCACCCATGTCCTGAGCTTTGATGCTGCCATGGCATGCCTGGCACACTGTGTGGTGTGGTGCAGAAGACCCCCAGCAGCCCATGGCATTGGGCTGTGACCCTCCAACAAGGGACCTTTTGGCTGCAGGCCCCGATGGGACACATCCTTTGGCTGTAGCTGACTGGCAGAGGCTCCACCAGCTTCACCTGCCTGGTTTAGGAGTTACGGAGCAGGATAGAGGCCCCAGCGCTTCGCTGCAAGTGGTAAAGGACATGCCTTGCCTTGGGGTACCTTGGCATTAGGGTGGTAAATGATGGTGGGTGCCATACAAAGGATTTCATGCAACTGCCTCTGCCTCCACAATAAGCAGTAGCTGCTAGATGGAAAACATTTTGCCTCTAATCTCTTTTGAGTATATTATAATATGCACATACTTGAGGCTTATAGTTCAGTTTTCTTCAGGATATTGGAACATCTGTTTAAAAAAAGCGCAAGAAGCGGGGAATATCTGTTTCAATGTTAATACTGAACATACTAGGAGAATATGTGCACAGAATTTAATTATCTAGAAGATTAGGACACTGGGAGGTTCTGAGAGGTTTAAATACCACTGTTTGGATTCACTTGCTGTTCTGTTATCAAATTCACTGAAGAAAACTGGAATAGGATAAAATGGGAACTTGACCAATTCCCTTTGCTTGTAGACCGAACTGCAGATCCCTATGCTTCAAGAAATAGATGTCTGCCTTTGAGGAACTGCCTGTTTTGAAAGAATACAATAGGGCATTGTTTCATGGTGATGGGGTGCAGAAGTGGGTGGAGATTATGGATAAGGAGGCCACATCAATAAAGAGCCAGCTGATTGCATATTCTTTCTTTCAGTCTTTTGTTGGTGTCCCTAGTCGAGATAAGCAATGGGGTTTATGTGTCACTGTGTGCACATAACTAGTTCAACTAAAGCCTCAAAATATTGTTGAGGAAACCCAGGCACCATAGGGGATCAAACAGTCTCCTGACCGGTTCCTAAAACAATGCTGGCTTCTGACTGTTTTCACCAATGAACATCATTCAAGTCACCAGCCTGCAGAAACTCACAAGCTCTCAGATGGAGGAAGGTCCTCTCCCCTGGAAGGATTTGCTTTTGACACTGTGCTTCTCTGTAGGAAAAGCCCTCTCACAATTAACAGTAGTTGATAGAAGGTTTTGATTTTGAGATGCCTGTGGACCATAATCCAGCCCTAGCTGCTGTTCCTAGAGGGTTTGTTCCCATTTTCTGTACCACTGGCTCCTCCAGAGAGGACCGACCATTAATTCCCCACTCTTCCTTCATGCTCTCCCCATTATGGCTTGTGTGTTTCAATCCACTCTGGGGGTGGGGAAATGCAGGATGTAACTGGAAGCAGCTTATGATGTCAGGATTCTGGAGTTGTTTTCTTAATCGGTTAGGACTCTGACTTTGAAGGTGGATGGTTTTTGTGTCTGTTTCTGTCCTGAGTCATTTTTATGTCACGGCGAGCTCACTCCAGGATGTGTTTTCACCAGACAAACCAGTGACAGTGCTGAAAACAGCACAGTGCTGTTCATGACCAAGAGTGGGCTCTCACAGACACCTACCCCTTATCTCTGCAGTTAGCATGGGGGGGAGCAACCTTAACATCTGGAGTCCCAGATGTGTGATATAAATATGTATCTACCTGTTTCTTCCTTCTTCCATCCTCAAAGGCTGAGGAAGCCATGTGCTGTTTTTATTCTCATAAAAATGCCCTAGAAGGGGGCAGCATAGGTGGGAAGAGAAGATGAAACCCTGGAGGCCAAAATGTGGACCTTGCCACTTCTGCTCAGGCAGTGTGAATGTGTTAGCCTGTGTTTAAAGAGCACAAGAGGCTTCCACAGACCGAGGACTGCCAGAGAGGGAGAGAGACAGTGACCAGTAGCACAGGGCTGCTCCTGCCTGCTCTGGAGCTGGTGGGTCATCTTCTCCCTCTTGCCCTTCAGGGAAGGACACTACAAGCTGAACAAAGAGAACCGTGCAGCTACCCAGCAATACCCACCTTGTGAGTTAAGGGAGGGCAGGGCAGGTTAGGAAAAGGGTCCCAACCTGTGTAGTGCTGGATGTCTGATACCTGCACTTCATGCCATGCTTCCTTTCAGCCTGGCGGAGCTGGACAGACTGATTCCTTGCAGCAGGCAAGTCCTCAGGAGTCTACAGGTCAGGTGCAAGGAAGGCCTACAGCTTAAAAACAGAAAAGGTGACAGCAACAGCTCATGAGCTTCATCGAATTCCTGCTCATGAAACCTCTTTCCAGATGCTCTGGGTTTTCTGCTGAATTAAACTCAATTGAATTGACCATCCATTATAACCACTTAAACCATTAACGTTTGCTCTAGCAATAAAGGAAAACTTAACAGTAAAATCCCCCCTCCTTTTTTTAACAGAAGTAATTTGCTTTTCTGGGAAATCTTAGTGATCTGTATTGGAAAAAAAACAAGAGCAAATTGTGCAAGACATCCCAAAGGACACCAATCCAAGCTTTCTGACGCACCATGTGCTCAGTGGCTGCAACGTATTTTACACAAAATTTATTAGAAAAATGCTTAGAGTCTTTTTAAAAATAGCATTTTCTCACTATTTTTTTCATGTGCCTTACTTTCTAAGAGCCAAACATTTTTCTCCCTCAGGCTAACTATCTCAATCTGGCAGGGAATAATAGTTTATGGCCAGTAAAAACGTTAGCTTGAAATATCTACCAAAGCTTTATATGTATATAATAAGATTACAGTTTTAAGGTCTACTAGATTTGTCACCTGAAAAAGTGTCTTCCTTTCTGAAAGGCATTACTGATTTGTGAGAGATTCCTTCTGAATAAAATAGACTTATCATTCATTTAAAGAATGTCCATTGTATTTTGGGAATTTCTAGGGGGAAAATGAGTTGTAAAGTAAAGAATTTGCATCTTTCACTCACGTCTGATCTCAGCTCTGAGTAAGATCTCAGGATTCATCCTAATGCCAATTTTAGCAACCTGTGCATAGTGGATTACTGGATATTGAGTACTGTCTGACTTCTGTGGCACTGCGAGATACTGAAATGGAAAAAAGGAAACGTTGGCAGGTGGTTATTTTGCTCTATATTTGTATTAAATATCAGTGATGTGAAGCTGTCCAGACTGAATTTTAGTACAAATGCCGTGTAAGTGAATTATTGTAGAAAGAGCAGGTGAGGCAGTCAAAATCAAGTGGCTTACCACGTGTTGCATTACTGTGCAGTGTCTGCCTTTTGCCTCTGTAACCTCAAAGTGTATACCTAGAAATCAATTAATCTGCGCAAATATTTCTGTTGATTTCTCATATATGCATATATCAACATGTAAACACAGATTTCTCTATAATTAGAAATGTATGTATAGGTGTTTACTTATAAATGTACGCAACACATATCTATAATATGAATTAAACATATGAACTTCATAACTGGTAATATGTTTACCTATGCCATCACTGTTGCTTCAGCCCAGCATACTTGCTTTTTCATGAGGCAATGCATGCTTTTTAATAAACTTACCTTTCTCTACCATTCCTACTTTAAAAACCCTCAGAAAACATGTTTGGGAAGTTCTGTTGAAGCACAGCCCATTGCATAAGAGAAAAGCACAACTCCTGGCTGAAACCAAGTTTCTGGTGCGTGTTGTTGAACTGGGAATTATATCGCAGTGAGTGGTGACCAAAACTTCGCATTCCAGGCATAGCAAACCTTCCCATTGGTGGCAAAGAGGCTGAGGAAAAAACCAAGAGGGAATTGGGGGAAATAGCTTCAAACTAGAACAAATTGCTGGATGACTTTGTTGTCAAAAGGTCACATTCTTTCTTTAGGCAAACCTGCGCAGCTCTGCTGAGGTCAGAAGAAGGAGTAAGAGGAAGAGGAAGGCATACTGAGGAAATAATCCTTCCTGTATGACCTCTGGGAGCTGCTGCTCGACCTCAGTGGAGCACAGAAGAAGGGAAGGACTGGAAGGGAGCGCACATAGCACTCTCAAGTGGAGAATTTTCTGAGAAACTTTCAGCTTCTCATAGAAATACTGCTTGGAAGGGATTTCTCAAGCTTGTCCAATCCAGCTGCCTGCTTAAAGCAAGACTGTCACTGGTATTACATTAGGTTGGCTGTGGCTTCCTCCAGCCAAGCCTTGAAGACTGCCTGAGGTGGAGACCCCAAAACCTGTCTCGGTAGCCTGTTCCAGTGCTGCATGCCTTTCCTGGTTGACGAAGTTTTCCTGATGTCCTAACTGAACCTCCCAAGCTGCGATTTTTTGTTGTAGCCCCTTGCTATACAGTCTGCACTGAGAAAAGCTTTGCTGCTGTATATCAAAATACATGTGCCACAAGTATGGAAATACCAACTTCATGGAATACTATGTCTGCTGTCTAACCTCTAGGCTACATTTTGTTAGTGTACTTTGGGTTACACGTATATCTAATCCTTTCTTGCATTTGGGTAAGCTGGCACACAGTAACCTATATCCATGCTGTTAGGCTTTCTTACCCTCCAGTTAGCGATTGCTTCCAAATTCCCTGTTGAGAATGGATCCTGGCTCATCCTAACTCCCACAGTCAGGCCATGGAGAAAGTTATTTGGCAGGGGCATGAGCCATGCCAGGGACTGCTTTAGCAGCAAAGACGAACAAGTTCTGATCCTCCTGAGCTCCCTGGCAATGTTTAGGCATTTATGCCTAGACATAGCCTCAGCATCTAGTTTGGTTGACAGGAACATTCTTTGACTTCCGTGCTGTGGTTGTCTTAACATAGGGATTTTTTTCATAAAAGCTTAAAGTCTCCTTCTTGGCCCTATTAAAAGCCAAGGTCTGACAGGATGGCTGGTGATTTGAATGTGGATCCTTGTTAGTGGAGATCTCTCCTTTGTGTTATGAAGAACTTTAAGTCCTGACCAAAGCAGAGTTGCAATTAAACTGTGCCCACCTGCCCCACGGGTGTGCATGCAAATGGAAGAGAAGGGACCATAGCAGGTGATTTCTTCCATGAGGTCCTACCAAAGGCATGTCAATTGGCAAAAAGGTAAGTCATTAACAACAGTAATCTGACCCAGCATGTCTTCTCCAAACTAATTTTCTGCACTTCCTCTGCAATCAAGAGATACATGTATCTCTAGGGGGTGGTTCATCATCCTCTAAGGGATGTCTAATAGAGACAGAATGAATTTCCCTCCAAAAGGGCCTATTTCTCTCCATCATCTGCAAAAAGGTGTTTTAAATGACATGCTTAAACTAGCTACTTAACTTTTAGAGTGCTAGCGTTAGGTGAAGCAGATCTCTTCCAGTAGAGCTGGATGAATACCAAAGAAAATATTTGCAAACAAAGATTTGCAAACTTGCTTTGGCTTTCAGAACCCCTTTTATCTGGTTTCCATAAACAGTATTTCAAATAATATTTTATATGGGAATATTTTACAAGCAAATGCATTATTGTGGTGCAAATACTTGTGTAATACCTGCCAAACTGCAGGTGAAAGCTTGGCAGTTGGTGGAGTTTGCAAACCCTGCAGCTGGCTCTAGAAATTCCTTTCAATCCTACCCCCTGAAGAACTCTGAAATTTTTACCGTGCAAGTCAGGGAGGAGGAAAACCATTGTCTCTGAAGACCAGTCACTCTCTGCATCTTGCCCATGGTGAATTCTTAAGTCACTACCCACAGTGAACAGGCTGGCATTTGTTTATGGAAAACATTTTCTGGGTCATTATGGATAACATGCTATTTTCTAAAAATCTACGCCCTTATTCTGATTGCTATTCAAGCAGAAGAGGAGGCTCGCTTAATTAGATAGCATGCAAGTGGCTCAGCTCGCTCGTGTTCTTGCTAACTAATTCTGTTTGAATTAGTTACTGGAAAAAGATGACTATTTTCTTGCCTTCTAAGCCATCTGTCCTTACTCCTCTAGCTAGTATTTTTATTAACACTTTTTATTTTATTCTATTTTATTGCATTTCATTTTATTGCATTTTATTGCATTTCAAAACTAGTGAGTCTAAATCTGTCAAAGAGATTGTCCTCTTTGTAAAATGGATCATTACATTTTCAGAATTTAATATCTCCACCATCCAAACACATTTTGGAATTTAAAGCAGCCCTCTATACTTTGGACTAATAAATATAATTTTCATGATTTCTGAATGGATGTCGGTGCTGAGATGAACTAGGAAATATGATGGCTTCCAGTAGTACTACTACCATTGCTTACGTTACTGAATCGAGCTCACATTAAGATCTATCTCTGTTTTCATTATGTCCTTATTGCATTGATGGAAATAGCTCATGGACAGAGAACTCTGCTTGTAAATGACGTTACAATCATCAGTATTAGAATCAGTTTGGAAAAGAGATTTCATTTCCCTTGTGACAAAACAGAACAAACTCTAGCCTCTGGACTTCTGAACAATTTTAAGCTGCTGTTGAAGTTTTATTCCAGTGAAAAATAATGTAAAAAAACCCCTTAGCACCAGTACTTGAAAATAAGTTCTACTATTTTGTAAGACCTAATGAGGTGCTGATCTTGCTTCCCATTCGTTCTTAAGCTGTCCATACTGAAAGCTGTTTTCTAGCAAATAGAAATTGTGTTAACTTCCTCAGCCACATATTTCTTTCACGTCCTTCTTATTCCCCTTCTTTTTCCCTGCTGGTTAACTTGCCTCCTGGCCATTTCAGATGACCAGTGTATTCCCATTAATAAGTGGGAATAAAGAGGTAAGTTCTCAAAAGCAGATGAAAAATCTCAGGTCTACCAGTCTCCTAGTAAGCGTAGCACATGGAGCTCCTGGATCTCATCAACTTCAGTGTCACCTGCCAGCCAACCCTGGCCATGACTGTCCTCTCTCCCAGGACTTCCAGCTCTGAGGAGGTCCCTTCCCTACCAGGTCCCAGCAGCCCAATCCTCCTTGTCTCCTGAGCTGAGGCCTGTCTGGGGTCCTTTCTCCCTGGCCCCATCCCAACCTCCTTGTTGGTCCTGCTTCCTCTCTCCCCAGGGCTTTGTCCGCAATGTATGCACCAAAGGCTTGTTCTGTGGAGCCACGTGCTTAGTGTTCCAACTGCCATACCAGTAGCTCTCAAACCACGGGATGAGAAAGTTAGTGGTTGAGCATATCCCATGGATTAAAAAACCCCCAAACATGTCAGAGAACTGTTGACAGAGGGCATTGTAGTCTTCCAACAACTAATCTGCACTTGAGGCAGATAAAAAGACGTAAGAGCCTCATGCTTTTATTTTTTGCCAACTTTTTCCTTCTACTTAGTATGCATGATCTCTGCTTTGGAAAAAAAACCCCAAACACCAACAAGCCAGGTTCAGAATAGCAGTTTCACAATGTTGAAGGTTTTAGTGGCAATCCCTGTTTAGACAGTTCCCTGCCCAGCCACTCCTTCTTTCACCAAAGTTTACCTCCCCTTTTGCCATTTTCCTCTCTAAAAGCAAAAAGCAGGGAAAAAAAAAAAAAGGAGGCAGTTTAACCTGGATTATGTCATTCATCCAGGGCATCACACTGTTTTACAAACAGTTGTGTTGGCACAACCAAGAGGTCAGTGAACTGCAGTGCAAAGGCAGGAGAAGGGAGAGGGGAATTTCTTAAGCTGATACTGCTGCCAAAACCAAATTATTGTGAAACTGCACTGTCACATTCCATAAACACTTTCTTCCAAACCTTATAAGACTATAGCAAATGGTGAAAATCAGTGGAGAAGGCCCCTTCGGACCAGGCTGAATGCTTTTAAAGTCCTGATGGTAGCTGTACGTACATAAGCCATAGGTAGTCATTCAGTGCTGCATTAAGACAATATGAATTTTGATCCCTTTAGAGCAAAGCCATGGCTCACACAAACCAGTTCAACTCCTACAAAACTGAAAAGAGTGAACTATATTCTTAAATACACACACGACCACCCAAGTGAGGTAATCCCACTGGTTGGAACTGTGCAAATGAGGCCAACATCTGACCACAGGGGCATAAGAACTGCCAGCATATCCAATTAGCAGGATAAAAGTAACTGCCCTCCTGGCTCACTAATTATTTTCAGTACACACGGCGTGATGAAAACCCTTCCAAAAATCAAATCTGTCTTACAGCAGTTTGACTTGCAGGCAGTGCGGAATGGAACGTTACTAAGTGCATTGCAATTAATTATGCTTTCAAATGCACCGACTAAATTTGGCTATGCAATTAGATAAATAATAACCGAAGGGAAAGGTTGTATTTTGGAATTACACATTAGAAGAGATGAATACGCCTTTTGCCTTAGCTGCTTGTTCCTGTGTCATGGCAGGCATCTTGTTATGAAGCCCTGTCAGTTGCAGGTAAAATGGTCGTACAAATGCAGGTTCCACGTCCACTTAAATGCACAAGTGCCATTTTCATGCACTCAGCATAAACTCTTCCTTTAATTTATTTGCGTATCAGCCTCGAATATCAAAGAGGATGACATTTCAACAAAACAACAACCAAATGGTAACATCAAAGAGCCTGGCTTGGCAGCCTCCACTCTTTTCAGGGAATATTGACTCAAGCAGTGGATGTCACTGATTTCAGTCCAGGTGTGCCAAAGTGACCCCTCCATGCTGAACAAGTGGGTAAGGATGACTGACACGTTCACGAAGCGTTGCCTTTTCTTTTTCTGGCTTCAAATTACCCTTCCATCTATTCTGCAATTCCTGAATATAGCCAATATTAAAAAATAGCCCACAGATGTTCAACAAATGTCTTTGAAAATACAAATTGAAATTACTGGCTTAGCTCAGACAGGTTAAAGCACTCAGAGTAGGAGGGTATCCTTGGGTAAAATGGAAACCGCAGTGATGGGAAATTATGTCCCTATCACTAGACCTTTCGGTGGTGGATTCCCACAAGAACCATTCCTTCTCTTACCTCTTTTTAATATTCAGAAGGTGAGCATCTTTGTTAACTTTAATCTAAGTGCTAGCACAGGGGACTGACACACATGCTAGTTGCATTTGCTGTCACCCTTGTAACCTTTTGTCTTGGAAGAGCTCAGCGGCAAGTGAAGACCAGGTGGCTGAAGGTGAACTTGAGCAAGGCAAGAGCATTGGAGTGCATTTTGTAGCCTTGGTGAAGGTTCAGCTGGATGAAGGGGCATGTTGGGGACTGATCAGATCTGCCTGTAGTTAAAGAATGTGCTTGAATTCCTGCCTGCACAAAATAGCATGAGTGAATAACACTTCCCATGGGCTTGAGCTGGCTCAGAGCCTGCATCCCACCCTTGTCAATAATAAACTCACTTCAGTTATCCACGCTTTCACTACGTCTTGGGTGGACTGTGGTAACTCAGATGGTCTGGGAATGAAACCTTCTGCACCTAGCCCTTTGCAGAACAGAGCAGTGGGTCTCTGCAGTAGCACAGGCTTTGCAGAGCAGCTCAGATCTGCTCTCCACGTTCCCCACTGGCTTTGCGTAGATCATCAAATCAAAGTCAAAATCTCCTGCTGAGGCCTAGAAGGGTACTGAGATCAATGACGCCTACAGAGTGCCTAATTCCCACTGCCTCCAAGCATGGGGTTCACTGTTCCTCCCTTTAGCTGCCAAACAGCTGGGCATCTTGTGTAAGTCAATTCTCTGTAGTCAGTGGATAGAGGAAGAGGCATCTCCTCTCTTCGTTCCCTAAAGAAGCCTGTCTCTCTCTACGGGCAGCTAGGAAAGCTTAGACCCTGAGCTCAGATGAGGTACCAAGCTTTCAGATGGATCAAGTGAGGTGAGAGGACTGAATCCCAACTGAAGTCAGTGTGAATGAGCTGCCTAAACTTGCCCTTTCTGGATGTTCTTGAAGGCTGTTTGAATGGCTGAAGTTCCCGAGTGGTCACCTTTGTCACAGATTTCACTCTGCTGGAATAATGAAATTCCTGGCCATTGAAACAAGCTTCAGCCTGTTATCTGAACATCTGGAATTATCTCCTCCAGGAATTAAGGCATGTCACAAATCTCACCTCCTTCTGCTCCAAGTGTAAGGTCCATTTCTTTGCTAGGTCATTTCTTTGGCCATCACTATCATAAATGCACAGCAGCATGTCTATTGAAAAATTAAATAGCTCAAAAAAATGCCTGTGTAACAACAACCAAACAACAACAAGACAAAAACCTTCAAGCCAACAAACAAAAAATCACAGGTTACCAATGTGAGACACTCCGCTGCATGTTATTTCACCTGCAGAGGAGATGAAAGAGAAGACACCTCAGGACTGGTCTTAGTGACACTGCTGAAGGGAGTTATATATGTGCAAAGGAAGAAACCATAAAAATGGAAGCGGTACTGAAGATGGGAAGAGGCTTGATATCTTTCCAAGAACTATGAACTGACCTGGAATCCATCTGAATTTGCACAAGTAGTTGCAGAGAATGGTGTTCTCTTCTTCCAGGACTAGGAGCTGTCTCAAGATCTTATACGCATGGCAGTACTGACTGAAATGGGTAACTCTTTTTTTTCTGAATATTCCATCTTTATTATGAAGCTTAAAGGAGGTCTGTCTGATTCCATATCTGTGGAATACATTTCCGGGATGAAAGACCTGGAAATGCATGAAAAAATCCTTTCAGGTGCAATGGTAGAGTTCACTGTTCTCAACCCAACTGCAAAGAAACCTGAATGTTTCTAATATTATGATGAGCAGAAAGCTCTGGCTGTTTAACTGCCACTGAGCACTTCACTTTAAAAATGCATAGATTTGGATCATTTCCCAGATGTCGCATTGTCACTTCTGAATGACACATTGGAAGAGGAAGTCAAATGAGGAAGCGGGTTCAGGAGTGGTGAGTGTGTAGTGGGTCCCTCTCGCTTGTGGGGACCAGCCAGGAATCTAGCAGCTGGCTGGGGGTGGGAGTGTGGGGGATGTAGTCAGCACGTTGATTTTAGATGCTTAACTTAGATGCCTACTTCTCTCTATTGCCTATATAAGGAATAGAGTCTGGCAGCCATGGAGCGTGGGGAGCCCGAGTTGCCCATCACTGTCTTACGGGTTGTCATGGCAACGAAGGCAGGCACCTAGAGGAGATGGTCTGAATACGGTCCTGACTGGCTTGCAAATACCTGCCACAGCTTGCGTGCAAGTGAGACAGCTGTACTGTACGTATCCCAGCTCGGAGTTCACACTCCTGCACGCCGATGACTGGAAGGGGCTCTGGTTTGAAGCTGCCCTTTGAGAGCCTCAAACAGCAAGTCTTTGCCTCTCCATCTGGTTTTGCTCTCCGTGTTTTGGGCAGACTTGGGCACAGAGGACACATGGTGCTGCAGGAGGCAAACTCCCCATCCGCACTCCTCTGAAGCTGCATCACTGATGGGAGGGAAATAAAACTGCTTTATTCATGGGTCACACTCCTCTGTGGGGAGATACCCTTGTGAAGCCAGCGCTGCATCCCACGCCTTCCTTTGTAAATTACAAGATATGCTTTAAGCTCCTTATGGAATTGATCAGTTAATTAATCAGTTTATCTGCCTCTGCCCTACATTTAAATTTAAATCTTTGTGGCAATTCCATTCAAATCTCTTAAGTGCTGCTCAGAAAATCAGTAAGTGGAAGAACCAGTAGCCTGTAAATTACTTCTCCCACAGATAAGGTCCATTTCAGTTATTGAACAATTTGTGTTATTTGGAGACGCTCTTGCACCTGCAGAGGCTAAGTCCACTCTCGATTATTGGAACAATTGTGCAAGTGAAGGAATTGGGTAATCTCGCAGTGATGCAAAACATGTAGTTTTCTATGAAGGCATTAGCCAAAGAGTTGCAGGCATTCAGAATTAATTTCAATAATGACCTGGGATTTCAAATCTAAATACTCAGTTTCTAGCTGCACTGCAAATTCATCCGCAGAATCCACGCTGTATTACTCACCACCTTTTGCAGCTTTTAACAAGTAATATGTTTTTTAATACACGGAAAAAAAGCAACAGAATTAGATTTCAAGCACAGCTAGCAATGTGCTTGAGCTCAGCTGGGATCCTAACATATGGAAGCTGCTAAAATCCAAGATTTTTGTTTTGTGCAATTGTATATTCAAGGAACAGCTCTGAAATTCAGAACAGAAGCTCAGGTCAGGGCAGGATTGTTGGGGTGGGTGTTGAGCTCTGAGCTGTGCTTGTAGCTGTTGAGGAGCCTGCACAGTTCTAGCGGAGGCTGTAGACTTTGCCTTGCTGTTTGCTTTGGACCTGTCTTCTCACCTTGATTTAAGCCTGTGCTAGAACTACATCCATCTGAACCAAAAACCTAGTCTCTGGTTACAAAGGCTGAAACGCTGCAGGTCAATCTTTCAGAATAGTTTTTCAGCTATTAATGTGCAGATCATCACTTCCAAAGCCCTATAACACTGTGCGTGGATCAGGTGGAGGTATTACTGTAGAATGAGATGCAGTTGTTCAACAGTATTTGCAAGAAATGATGCCTCTCAATTCAGGAAACTGGGAATAAAATTGTTCAGGCTGGTACATGTAGAACTTTACAAGCCTGTGAAAGATTTTTGTCTCTTTCTTGCTTATAGATACCAGGTTTGGTGTTAGCAATCTGGTTCATTAATAACTGATTTACATTTCCCAGACATCAAATTGCTATCTGACACAAATTTATAAAAGAGCTTCATATTGTGAAATTCTCTAGCACAGCGAATGCTTTGTGATTTTCACGTTAAGGAGTTTGTGATTAAAATTTTAATATCATCATTGCAGCCTCCTGGGATGCTTAAGAAAAAGAAAATGTTATTTCCTGAGTCTTAGAGTTCATTGTGGTGGATGCATTTAAATGCCATCAATGGGATTCTATCTGCTCTGAAAACTAAACAAAATAGAAAATCCCTCAAAGCAAGTAGAGAAGCTGAAGGATTCTTGACCTCTGCTGAAGCATGAAGACTAACCTACTACACAGTATTGTCTCAATTTATCTCTGTGAGCCGAATTGTCAGAGCAGGCTCTGCAGTTCACTGCAGAACTAAAGATAGGAGAGGTAAGAAAAAGGCCAGCGTAAAGCTCCATTCTGCTCCCTGAAAAAGCAAGGTTTGATGGATATTGCCCAGTTCACCTGAATAGATTAGATCGGTTTGCTGCTTACATCTCTAGCAGCTCCTAACTCAGAGCAGGGCTTATGCCAATAGCGGGGGCAAATGGGTGGCCTTGCTGCACTGCCTTCCTCCCAGCCCTGATCTCTGTAGATGGGTTAAGAGGGGTTGGTATGGGAGCTGCCACTGGAGGTGATCCTTCCCAAGGGAAATTCACCAGCAGGCAGGTCTGAAGATCTAGCCATGCCCTTGCATTGCCGAAGCCATCCTAGTGCTCTGAGGAATCGGGAATAAAGACCAATTTAAGAAACCGAGTGCTATCATTTAATCTATGATGCCTTTTTTCTACTCATCCATAGTTCTGAATGAGTCCTGTTGTGATTGGCTGAAATTTGTCCTTACTGGGAAACTGTAGGAGGGTTTCCTGTCCACAGCTTATTCTCTGTGAGTACGTGACGTTCAAAAGCTGGAACGACATAGAATCGTAGAATCATTTAGGTTGGAAAGGACCTTTAAAATCACCGAGTCCAACTGTTAACCTAGCACTGCCAAGTCCACCACTAAACCATGTCCCTAAGCACCACATCTACACGTCTTTTAAATACCTCCAGGCAT
>NW_009189412.1:93693-99606 GCF_000690835.1 Fulmarus glacialis | reverse complement strand
GCCTTGTTGAACCTCATACAGTTGGCCTCAGCCCATCGATCCAGCCTGTCCAGGTCCCTCTGCAGAGCCTTCCTACCCTCGAGCAGATTGACACTCCCGCCCAACTTGGTGTCGTCTGCAAACTTACTGAGGGAGCACTCGATCCCCTTATCCAGATCGTTGATAAAGATATTAAACAGGACTGGCCCCAATACTGAGCCCTGGGGAACACCGCTCGTGACTGGTTGCCAGCTGGATTTAACTCCATTCACCACAACTCTTTGGGCTTGGCCAGTTTTTTACCCAGTGAAGCGTACACCTGTCCAAGCCATGAGCAGCCAGTTTCTCCAGGAGAATGCTGTGAGAAACGGTGTCAAAGGCCTGTTAGGGAAATTGGTGAATGTAAATATTCGAATGCTTTTTCCAGTGCGCGCTCGGTGTTATTAATAGCTATGGCAGTGCCTACAGGTGTTGGTCAGGACTGTCACTTGCAAAGTCGGTGTTGCATATATACGTGCATATATGTACATGCAAACTGACCAGACTCCTGTTGCCCTGTCTGGCCAGGTCTATGCTACTAAACCAAACAGTGTGAAGGCACAGGCCTTAGCATGGTCTTGTGACTGTCCATGCTGTTGAATTATTGGCATGTTCCCTGGCACAGGTTTGGCTGGCTCTCACTAATGGGGTCCCTGGCAACGCCTGGGCATGGCTCATGGGACAGCAGAGACTGCTATGGGTGAAGCCCTTGGGGAAGGGTGTTTAGCTTGATAAATGTGAGCTCTGCTCTGTCATTTGCTTTTAGAACCACAGACAAATCCTGGGCCCTTTTTTTCACTAGTAGAGTTGTGGTCTTTGAGTCTAAGTCCTTCAGAATAGTTTTAAAGCTGCATTTAGACAACCGTGGCCACTGTTGAGTCCCTACTCCTGTGCAACAGCTATAACGAGCTCAAATCTTTTGATAAAACTGGTCTTGTAAGAAATGTATTGGTTTTTCTTTCCCTTTTCCCAAAGAAAAAATACAGTCATGTTTCAGTGGAAAATACCTCTCCCTGAAGTTCAAAATCCCTTCTTTCCACACTTTTCTCTTGTCCTTTCTGCAATGCAGATGGCAACAGGATAAGGGGAGATGTAACCGCGAAGGCTTTTCAGGTTTCACCTCTTGGTGAAAGCAGTGTAACCCACACTGCAGTCCTCCAAGATTTTTGACTAGTTCTCCAAGTAATGACTATTGTAGGACCATCTTGCAGAGCTGTAGAGTCATCTTGAGGAAGGCCAGGAAAAACGCTGCTCAGGCATAGAAGTAACCAATGTGGATGGGGAAGGGACTGCCCTGCCCCGTTCTCTCGTCACGTGAACTGCGGCAGGGTGGTACAGAGGACAAAGCTAAGCTGCCCCGATTGTTGATCAGCTAAGGGCCAAATACCTAAAGCATCATATCCCAATGCTTGTGGACGTTCTACCGTAAAGATGAAATAAAAAATATTTTTAGTCTTGAAAAAGCAATTGGATGGAAGATGAAATATTTTTATGTGGCTGCTTATGCATGCAAATGTTGGTGTTTTCATCAGAGGAGGCTTTTTAACAGAATTGTTAAGTCATCCTAATGAACTAAAATGGAAAAATAGTAATCTTCAGTTTGGAAGCTGGTGGCATCTACATTGCACAATGGTACCACATTTTATCTATTGATCACATTTGAAGATCCCGGACATGGTTCTAGTTAAGTTTCAAGTATGCTGAAAAGGAGCCAAGAACATAATCTTCAAGTTGCATTGTCATGGTCATGTCACTTCCCAAAGTATCACTAAATTGTTCCTTTATTTTTTCCTTTGCCAAAGAGGTAGGAGACTGTTTTGCTGTCTGGAAAAATGCCTGCCTAGAAGTAGAGGTCCAGGTCTTTAACAAGGGTAAATTGGCAAAATCCCACTGATTGTAATGGAGCAATGCCGATTTTTGTCAGTTCGGTATCTGGCCCATCAGATTTTCAACTGTTATCACCACAGGCAGAATTCAAATTGACACAGCGTGGGCTAACATGATTGAATGCAGAGCAGGCTGCCTGGTTTCCTAAATTATTTTAATAACAGAAAGAATGTAGCTGGAATGCCAGGCTAAGATCTCTACCTGGATAAGGGCCCAGATTTTATTTAATCTCTAATTTTTTTTTTTTTTTTAAATAAGCCCATTCCGAAGTCATTACTTTTCCATTATGGAGTTTGTCATGACATGGTCCCCAGGAACAAAAGTCTCACATTCCCTTCGGAGCTGCAAAATCCCGCAGCTTCAGGTAGAAAGTATTGCCTGCCTTGAATAGGTCTTGTAGGATAAGTGAATTATGGAAACAGAGAAGGAACCTGCCCCTCTCCAGAACTCATATTAGATCAGATGCTAAATCCAGCTCTGAGACATATCTGCACCAGGTATTGCATTTCCAGGGGCTTTGGTGGGTCACCGCTGCTGTGAACTGCCCAAAGCCGTCTGGCATCCTGGAGTCCACCGACTCCCAGGGATCGTGCTGGTCTCAGGCTGCAACATGTCCATGCAGGCATGTTTCGAAGCATTCGCCATGCAGCCGCAGCCGCCTGCCGGTGCCCGGGAGAGCCGGGAGCATGCAGCTCAGAGGGAGCTGAGCCACGGCGCTGCCAAAAACCTGCTGCGGGAGCCCTGATGCAGTGTGAGGTGGATGGCACAAGGAAGGTGGGATCTCCTCGGAGATGGGTGTATGCTCAGATAGTGTTGTCCTGGGTAGGACAGAAGGAGCAAGTGCCATCTCCTCTGAGCTTTACCAGCTGGCAGAGATCCTACGGCAGAGCAACCATGCGCCCGGCCTCCATCCTCCAGCGTGGGCTTCAGACAGTTTTGGCTGAAATGTCTGTAGGAACAGTGATAATCTGCACATAAATAAATTTGCCCATCGAAGGAGCCAAATTAAAAACAAAAACGTAACAATTTGATTTCTCCCCTTAGGAAAGAGAGTTGTGTTTTTCCTCACTTGAAAGAATTCAGGCATTTTACTTTCATCTGCCCTTGTTGTGTCTGAACAAAGCTAGCCGATTACTCGATATCTCGGCTCTGATTTGGGGTGTATTTTTTATTCCTCTTAGAGATTCAGAGGGTGGTAAAAAGCCTCATTGTAATTCAGTAATTAGTATGTCTCCTCCTTCTTTTGACCAGGAATGCAAGGGTATCCTTTTCTGTGAATGTCATTTTCTCTCTGGGCTCTTGTACTTTAATTTCCTAGATGTGAAAACAGGAACAGAAGATGAATTAGGTATTGAAATGAGAGGATATGAACACGACTGTCTTCTCCTACAGAACTTTTTCTTTCAAAGAGAGAAAAACTTTTGTAGTGAAGCAAAACAGAATAAAGCACTTTATAAATCCATTGCAATGAATTCAATGTTTTTATCCTTCAAGAACTTTATTCAGGAGAACAAACTTAGTTTATAGAAAATTCAAAGCTTTAGTGCACTTACTGTTCCTGTGGATTTTCTCCCCTCCCATCTCAGCAATCTGGCTTTACTTCTCGAGTTATTAATCTAGGTTTTGTGGTTTTGGTGGATAAATAACTATTTTATTATGCCTAACACAGCAGTGCCTTGATGCTTAATATGCTACTGATACACAAATATTAAGCTACAAAGGCAATATTTGGTATCTGGATGAAGGGGTCTGAGATGAGATGAGCTTGTCTACCTCTGCTTTCAAATACACAGGGATTAGTTTGAAAAAACCAAAATATCTCTTCTTGATGAAGGAGGGGACTCATACATTGCTAACATTTATTTTCTTGGACAGTTTTTTTTTTCTTTTAAAGGCATATTTGTATTCTGCCTTGCCTGATGGCACAGGGGGTTCTGTCTCATCCAAGTTTTGTTAGTATATTGCTTTTCTACCTCCTGCCCAATGATGGTTGAGCTGTTCTAAGGTTAAAAGCACCAGTGCTAAAATGCTGCCGGCAGTATGGGCGAGGGACACATACCTCCCTTGGCACTGCTGCTCCTTCCACTGGCCTCTTACACTACGGTGCAGATGGGAGGACTTCAAAGGGTTGGTGTTGGGATTTCTAAAGGATCGTGCCATTTCTAAGTAATTCTTCACTTCCGCGAATCATGATGAGTCCTTTCTGGGGATGATAGTGTTGCCTGTTATGGCAGAGATCATCTTTGTGAAGAAGTCAGGCTATTCTCAGGGGTAGCCCAAAGAATGTGGAACTCGACCTAAAATGACTGCAAACCTCGCTGCTTTCTGGCACGTATAAATGGTATGTCTTTGCCCTCCCATTCATCAGGAGCAACAGAGGTTTATGTTTTTTTCTTCCCAAGGGCTGGGCTGGGACCTGATAGACGTTCATCAGTTCTCTATTTTTCTCCTTTGGAAGGTGCTCATATATGGCATGAAGACCGAGCAGACGAAAAGGTACGATCATCACTTTCCTCGGCTGCAAGTCCCTTGGATGCCTCTGTGAATGCTGGACGCCTGGATGCCAAGAGCTGTGCTACTCATCCCAAGTCCAGTGTTTGTCCTGCTCATCCGCGAGCTTCCTGTGACGTCTTCCCTGGTAGTCAGAGCAGGGAGTATTCACAGCAATGCTGCTCGGTAAACACTCATTTCATGGAAAAAAACCTGAGAGACTTTTCCTTTTGTTGGAAATTTTTCATGAATTATTTTTGTTTAGGAAAACATGATATCATTCTGATGGTAAGAAAACAAACTGGCAGGCCAGCTTTCTGTTACTCCTAAAATATCACCTCCTATTTTTCATTTAGGAATATAAAAGAAGAAAGTGGAGAAATAAAATAGCCAAGACCAAACCCTATGTCTGCTTCTTAGCTTTTGCTCCTTTCTCTGCCTTTGGCCAGTGCTTGAAAAAAGAAAAGAAGAGAAAGAAGGTGTGCAAAAGAGCATGTTTTCCCCTTGCAACATGAAAACTTAAAAATTGAAAAAGGATAGTTTTTTAAAAATGATTTTTAAATTACTTTTTTTGGGGGAAATTTCTTTTAAAACTAACCCCTATTTTCTGGTGAAGACATTCAAACCAGTTTGGCTCACCACATTTCACGGCTCAGCCTTCTCCGACCACAAATTATAGATGTCATAACAAATGTCAAAAATACAGCAGAACATAATAAATTATATATGCACAGACACAAGCACAGTCAGTCATATATACACACACCCGTTCATGTGTGTATATATAGTCATCTGTGTGTGTATGAATATATGCGTATAAATATATCTGTGCGTGTGCGTGTGTATGTGTGCGTGTGTGCACAGATGTAAAGTAGACCTGTCCGTGCTTGCAAGCCAAGAAAGTCCTTGAGAGATCCTGCTTCAGGAGGGTGTCCTTTGTCTGTTGGGAAGATCCCTTTCCATGCAATTTTTACCTGTGGTCCCCCCTGTTTTTACTGGTCCTATCAAATGCTCTGACCAGAATAAAATCTGCCCAGCAGCACTGTGAAGCTGTGTTTCAACCAGCTGTTCGGCACATTTGTTATCTGTGCAAGGAAAGCTCGAAAGCTTTGCCTGTGTCACAAGGGAGTGGCAATACAGCTTAGAAATCACATTTGGGGTATGATACAAACACTCGGTCCTTAGAAGAGACCCTTTTAGGCAAGAGTGGGAACACTTTACACTTGCAGTGCATTTTGTCAGGCCACGTGGCAACCATACAAAGGAGGGAGGATATGTAAGAAGCAAGTTCCTCCCCTTGGGAAATGCCACAAAAGTTGGAGTAGTGTTTTGTGCAACGTTGCACAGCAGTCAAGCAGAGACAGTAAAGAGGAACTGTTTATTTAGTGGGAAAATAAATTTAAGTGAGTTTAATTGTCCAGATTTATGTTTTGGTTGTGTTAGCAGAGTTAACTAGAGCCCATACAATGCCTCTTGAAAAAAGATGTAAGTTTAAGTCTTGCATATAAGGTGGTCCCT
>NW_009189412.1:92110-93670 GCF_000690835.1 Fulmarus glacialis | reverse complement strand
CATTAATTCAGACATCTTTCTCACTTTGCGCGGGGCTGGGGGAGAGCTCGGGTGGTGGCCCCCACCTGCCCTGCCAGCTCCTCTCTGTGCAGCGCACATCTCAGCTCCTCACCTCCCGGACGTGCTCTGGATACTGTCACATGCTGGTAAAAGCTCTGCATTTTATAAAACGTCTCTGTGGGTTTTGTTGCAGGCAGGTAACTCCTTGTCAAATGGACAGGGGTTTTTCTTCAGCCTGCAGCCCCCATGCATGAGAGGTGTCCCGAGGAGCAAGTTTCTCTGCACCTCTGCCTGACGACCGTGCTAACTGCAAATGCCACATCCCCTTCATGGCCCTTGTTTTCCTAACTCCTCCATGGGACAGCGAAGCAGTGTGATGTAGAAATCTTTGGCTGCACACCAAGTGACCCAGTGTGTCCTCCCAGCGTGACTCTAGGCTCACGGGTCTCTTGGCAGGACTCTTTCTCTCTGGTGGAACTTTGAACTGACACATTTATATTACCTCTAGTTTCAGTGCTACCTCGATGGCAGTTAGTCCTGGGATATCTGCTCTGCATTGCACTGTGTCTTCAATCCCGTCCTGCTTCTCTGCAGCCACTGTTTAAATTCGGGCTAGTTACAGTCCCAAAGCACTGCTGGTAATCCAGCTCTTAAGACAGCTGCTGCATCACTGCGGGGATGTCTTACTCCTAAGCTAATGCCTTCCTACATGGGTTTCAAAGAGGCAGCTCAACGATCAAGAGGTGACTTGATGAGACTGTGGCAGAGTCTGCCCTCAAACACTGTGGTTTCAGTCTTCCATGCTACTCCAGACTTGGCAGCCGTTCCTCTGGTTTTCAGCACAGGGCTGTAATAGTAGACCCACCTCCCACACTGCCATCACCTCTGGCTAACACAAGTCCTGCAGATAACAAAAAATTAAGAGTGCCGGTCTCCTACCCAGCAGCCTTTACACCTTGATCCTCCCTTAACACCCAGCAAAAGGGGAAACGGGCTTTGCAGCATCATCTGAAGGTGAATGTGTCTGGCCTTTGATGGCTCAAAGGGAAGGGGAGGGATGAATGTAGGCCTAGAATGAATGGCCTCCATGCACTGCCTCATTTGCAGCACTGTTATGGTCCAAAATGTTCCTGTGCCAAAAAAAGGCTCCCTTGGTTAATGATATTTCTGCATGACGTGTATTTTGTATTTTGTTATGCAACTCTCCTTTGACAGATGTGCTCACAGCATTTAGGGTCCCCACACTAAGAGGAGTGCAAGCCCGGTACTTTTTATCCCTGTTAAATATCAAAGAGGGATGTGAAATTCTATCTGTTTTTAAAAGACATTCATTGAAATCTATTTTTGTTGCTGCTAAAAATATGTATTTATGTGTGGCTAGGAAAGAACTTCTTGGTCTGGCTGAGCAGCTGCTCCAAGTGATCTGTAAATGTGCTCTCAGCCTCAGGTACAAAGCCGTGTCCCATGGTCTTTGGTTTGACCATGCAGAAGTCAGTAGTGAAACTGCTCTTGACAAGTCTGGTGTACAGCTATGGCATTTTCCCTCCCCGTGAGTTGTTT
>NW_009189412.1:0-92079 GCF_000690835.1 Fulmarus glacialis | reverse complement strand
TCCTGCTGCCAGGCAGATGCTGCAGTCACCTGTATGCCCTCCTATGTGTAAGATAGGTACAAACCCACTGGAATAAATTGGGCTGACCTAGGAGCAGCAAGGCAGGTTTGTCCCAGTCTCAGGACTGAGGCAGCTGTGTGGGTCAGGAAAACAGGAGTTCACAGCTTCAGGAAAAAAAGAAAAGAGTATTTATCCTTATCTGACATGCAAAGTAAACTCCCCTTAGAAATGCAGATAAGCCAAGCTTCCAGGAGAGTCTCTGCGGGGATGACGTCCTCATGAAGCAGCTGAGAAGGGCTCTCCTCGACAGGCAGCACACGGTGCAGCTCGTGTGCTGCATCAGACCAGGCTCTCTCGAGAAAGAGGAATCTGACTATTTCTACCTTTTCGACTCTTATTTTTGGGAGCTGGTGTTTACCCTGGCTTCTCTCTGTCCACATTTCACAGAGCAGGTACATCTGCAGAGACACCAGCACACACAGACACCCACGACAGCCCTATGCTTTGGAGGGACTCTCATAGGGATGTGCAGTTTTCCTTGTTTCCCAACTATCCTTCAGGAGTACCCAGAGATCCAGCCCAAGCAGGTCCTAGGAGAGCACTTTTCATCCCCTGCTCTTAACATATCAAAACCCCAGACAGTCAGGTACTGGCAAAGAGGCAATGTTGGTACTTACCCACAATCATACATGGCATAGTCATCTCGTTAGGTCAATAGGGAAACTTTTCATTTTATCTAAAGGTACTTCATTAATATTACTGGCTGGCAGACCACTTATTTTATTTTTTGTAGTGGAATAATCAGGTTGTAGAATCTCACAAAAGTAGAAAAACCACTTAGAGCGCTTTGCACTGAGGACCAGTTTGGGGCTTGACATAAGTGCTGGGTCACACTTGGGATTCACTCGTTTTATCACAGGTACCTTGCTGGATGTGCAGGCTTTGCAAAGTCAGCTGGAATGGGTGGTGCTTTTAACTAACTGAATGCTACACTTCTTTCCAACACAAAGGTAGTTTTACTCAATTGAAAGGGGTCCTGAGTAGATTAAGTAAAGTTACCTGTTGTAAATATTCCTTTGCTGAATAATCTCTAAGCAACTCCCTGCTCCATTTATATTGCTTTGAGGTCAGGCAGGAAGCATTGCTTGTGGTGCTGAAAATTAGTTTTTAAGATTTCTCATAAGGTCTCTAATACTTATATTTTTAGAGGGTTAAAACAGATTCCTATTTTCAGTTTTGCATTCTGAAGGGGATGAGTCTGCATGGGAATGTCATTTGTGTTATGATGTGGCTGGACCATGAACCTTATAACACATGGTTTGCTCCACATTTCACTGACAGCTCTGATGCAATAGAAAAGTCAGAGGGCAAGACACACATTGTATGCAAACAGGAAAATCGTTTCTGCTGGGATCTGTTAATAAATGGTAAATGGTTTCACACCTTTGCTGTAGCCTGTTGTCAGTGACAACGGGGTGCTATAACAAGAACTGTACACAGAGGAAGATTCTCGGATAAATTCAGTCTTTGTGAGTAGGAGAGACCCAAGACTCTACCTGGCTGCTCAAAGACAGAAGCCTATCGAAGAAGAAAACTGGAAAATGAAGAGCATGCGTAAGCAACTCACGTTGGCTAAGATTAAGCAGTGGTGTGATAAGCCTGGCCAAAGGGATTTTGAAGGGATAATGGAGAACAAAAGCTATTTAGTTTTTTATCTGTTTATAAATTAAACTAGTTACAAACTATTTTCCTGAGAGAGGGAAAAGTAAACCAAAACCTGGCTTGAGAAAATCTCAGCGCTTCAGTGGCAGAGGTTCTTATCTTTGAATGTTGGGAAGATTTTTATTGTTGACAGTGTTGTCTTTGCTTCTGGACAGCCCTGCTTAGTGGCATTTAAGGTGGTGCACAATCCCTGAGGGTGCTCCTGCATCCCTAAATAAAAGACGACCAGGGAGCAAACTGAACATCGGTCCTGACTGCCCACGCTGCAGGGAACAGGCTGGGGATGACTCGCCTTAGGACTTCTCCCAGCCAGCCCCACAAATGAACCAGCACCAGGTGAGATTCCCCCCAGCCCTCCCATACCATCCCAGCAGACATCATGCCTTCAGTACCTGCAGTGCCTGCCCCACCTCAGGGCATGCAACACTCCTCGTCCCCCAGGACGGTGCTACAGAAACACCACTCTAGTGGGACTAAGGACAGTCCTTAATTACACAGAATTAATAGTTGTATCTTAGGGCCAGCGGGGCACCAGATAGGACCCAGGAGGAAGCCATGGCCAAGCACTCGGTGGGGTGGTCACAGGCAGGCTGTTGAGGGGGCTGTGGGTGTTAGCAGCCTGTATGTGAGCCAGGCTGTGCCCCTTGGCTTGGCGGGAGGGAGAGAGGTTCCTCATGCTTTTTAATTTATTGGTATAGGCATAGCCTGTCTGCTCAGTGGTGGCTCTCACCTGTCATTCTTGTGTCTCATTTAAGCTCCATAGGCTTCTCTCCTACAAGACAAAATTATCTGTCATCTGCTGCACAGGCAAGGGCAAACCTGGCTTCATTCCACACATCAGAGGGTTGAATCAGAGAGGAAAGGATTAAAGTTGCTTAAGCAAAGGTAAATCTGGCATTTCTTAATTTTGCAAGTGAAACACAGTTCTACTGGTGTAAGCATTATTGTTACAAGAGCTTTGCTGTGCAAGCGCTGAGTATGAGACCAGATCCTACCATACAGCTTGACCAGGCAACGCTTAGTCTTTGATGAGCGAGTGCTGTTGCTTGAGTCATTCTGAAACAGATAAAGGAAGCAAGAGAGAAATCACAAGGGAGGATGCTAATAAGGAGCATGGGTCACTGTTGGGTTCCACAGGCTCTGCGCCGTTGGGGAGGTGGTTTTTGGTGCCTGTATCTAGAAACGTACCTTTGACGACTGCTGCAGCTTACCTGGGGATTTGGGGCCCAAATAACACCACAGTGGCCCCTTTTTTCCATGGAAACTGTAGTTTGGGAAGGCAGAAGGGACTTACTGCACACCGCAGTCTTTCCCCACGATAGGATTAGGATGTAGCTGGGCTATATGCTTGAATCTAGGTACTGGGGCGAGAAAAGTCTGGTGTGATGGGGGGGAAGCAGGAAGAATAGCAAGCTGTTGTTTTTGCTGAGTCTCTAGCTTTGTGGTACAGCAAAGCTCAGCCTTCCTTAGACAAGTTCAGTGTCAGTGCTGGTCACGAACTTGGGAAAATTAGCTTTAGTATAAAACAACACTAATGGCAATCTGTCCCTTCCTCTTCCTTCTTTTACTGCTGTGTTAAAAGGTCAAGGACAAACGTTAAAGCACTGAAGAGTTTTCAGCAAGTGGTTCCTTCTCTCAATTTCACCCCTTCAGTATGTTCAGACCTCTTTGTGTTAACCTGATTGACTTGCCAGAAGATGCTGCAGTTTCTGTGAGTAACACGAGAGCTGCTTAGAATTGGTTTGTGCAGAAGATTTTGGTTTTTGATTGAAACTAACTGAGCAAACGGAAGTAACATAAATTCGTGTGGTTTTTTTCTGAGTTTTGGCAAAAATGAAAGCAAAATTTTCAGTATTTTTTGGCTAAAGAAGTTCTGGGTTTGGATGAAGAACTGTTTGGATTTGGCAGTTTTGGGGTTGCAGTTTTTCTGTTCTTGAAACCTTCAGTTTTTCATTGGTAAAGTAGATGTCTTCTGTGCAAGTCTTTTTTAGGCTGAAAAATCCCCTTTCCTGGGGTGGCAATTTCTTGAATGGTCTTCCTCAGAGGGGATCTGCTGGCAGGTGCTCTGACATGGGACAGGAGGATGGGAAACCCTGAAGGAAATGCTTGTGTCTCAGATGCCAGCAAGTGACAAAACCCTAAAATGTCATAGAATCATAGAATAGTTTGGATTGGAAGGGACCTTTAAATGTCATCTAGTCCAAACCCCCTGCAGTGAGCAGGGACATCTTCAGCTAGATCAGGTTCTCAGAGCCCCATCCAACCTGACCTTGAATGTTTCCAGGGATGGGGCATCTCTCTGGGCAACCTGTTCCACCACCCTCATTGTAAAAGATTTCCTCCTTATATCTAGGCTAAATCTAACCTCTTTTAGTTTACAATCATTCCCCCTTGTCCTATCGCAACAGGCCCTGCTAAAAAGTTTGTCCCCATCTTTCTTATAAGCTGCTTCCGAGTATTGAAAGGATGTCTGTTGCTTCCACCTTTTCATCTGACATAGAGTCCATTATTCTGTTCCCAGCTCTTCAGCTGATCCACCAAGGCGTGTAGGTAACAACCCAACAATTTATTTAAGGCTACAGTCTGCTTTCAGGCTCTTCAGGCATTATGTACTTGAAACCATTCTCCAAAAATTCTGATACTTAAGAGGTTGTCCTTCAAATAGATCCAGAAATAGTACTTTGTACTGGCTGCTGCTAGCAGTTCATTTCTTTCCTTCAGTGTTACTCACCTTGGCCACCAAATGGTAGCATTGTTCTGGATGTTGCCTGCCACTCATCTGCACTGGGAAAGCAATAGTGACATGAGAACAGGTATTTATTCCTGCATTCGTGAATCTAAGCTCTAGGTAGCTTGTTTAGGTGTATTGACACATCTGGATCCTCTGCGCTGAACTCTGTTCTCTGCTTTTACTCCCTGTTACTCACATAAAGTGCAGATATTCAACCTACAGTGTAAGTTATTGTGATGGCGGAGAGGTTAGCCAGGGATTAAATAACATAATGTGCCATCTTTTTTCCTCCTAGCTGCTCAAAGCAAGTATGACTAGGAGAGAGTATGGAAATTGAGCCAGGAATCACGAAAAGATGTAGAACTTGAACTACTGACATCCCGTGTGGACCTGTATCGTAGTCATCAGAAGGATGATCTCACATAGCCAACACCTTTCTCCTCTCTGCATGCCCTTTCCTTTGTAAGGATCTCCACCAACAGACTATGTCATCCCCTGGGTGTTGCCCTTGGTCATGTTTGATTTTTTAAGAAAGTTTGCTAGGTTAGCAGAAATCAGAGTGGTGGAAGTTCATTATGACCGACTCGCCTCTTGTCATGGGAGCATAATGTCATAACTTGTCAGAAAACTTGGGCTAATGGACTTTGTTGGAGATGGAGAGGTCTGTCATTAGATGTTCACATAGCTTTAGCTTGAGTTAGGAACTAATAAAGGTAATGACCTGGAGATAATCTAATGGGGAGTTATCAGAAAGAAGAAAGAAGTCTTCTGGCTTCGAGACTACTGCTAACTCTACCCAGGCCTGGTCAGAGGGAAAAGAACAAGATCAGGCCCTCCAACTTGTCTGCTAAGCTTGCCTGTACTCACTTTTTCTATGATCCTTTTAGCTATTTAACGTAATCCTTTGCAACGAGGGTGGTCTCTTTTGCCCCTTTTTATGTCCTCTGCCCTAACTCCATTTCATCCCTATAATTCCTCTTTGGCGCTCTGTTGTCCCACGTGTCCAGGATGTGGAAGAACAGAGATGCAAAGGCGGTCTAGAAGGCCTTGACCACTGAAAGATGAGCCCGGACTGAGCACGACTAAAGTATGCTGGGAAAGTAGAAGACAGGGGCAGGGCTGAAAACCATGCCTGCAACCAAGGAGCCATTCCAGTGAATATGAATGGCTGATCCCTCTGTGGGTGAGGTCTGCATGGATTTCCACTTTTTCCTCCTACTTTTCTTGGTTCATGGTATCTATCTGGATGGAGCTACATCCTAATGTTCAGATCCCAGTTCTGCTGCCCCAGATTCACTGCTGCCTGCGTGGGTGCTCCTTCTCTGTCAATAAAAGATTGTTGCTGGTGGGATTTTCGGTTGGCCTTAGTGGTCAAGAAACAATGTCCTCCCTGGTTTTCATAGAATCATAGAATGGTTTGGATTGGAACGGACATTAAAGATCATATAATTCCAACCCCTGTGCCATGGGCAGGGACACCTTCCACTAGACCAGGTTGCTCAAAGCCCCGTCCAACCTGGCCTTGAACACTTCCAGGGATGGGGCATCCACAGCTTCTCTGGGCAACCTGTTCTGCTGCCTCATCACCCTCATAGTGAGGAATTTCTTCCTTGCCCTGCTAAAAAGTTTGCCGCTCACTGTCTTTCTTATAAGCCCCCTTTAAGTACTGCAAGGCTGCAATAAGGTCTCCCCGAAGCCTTCTCTTCTCCAGACTGAATAACCCCAACTCTCTCAGCCTGTCTTCACAGGAGAGGTGCTCCAGCCCTCTGATCATCTCCATGGGCCTCCTCTGGACTCGCTCCAACAGATCCGTGTCCTTCTTATGTTCGGGGCCTCAGAGCTGAATGCAGTACTCCAGCTGGGGTCTCACAAGAGTAGAGGGGGAGAATTACCTCCTTTGACCTGCTGGTCATGCTTCTTTTGATGCAGCCCAGAAAATGGTTGGCTTTCTGGTCTGCAAGCGCACATTGCTATGTCGTGTTGAGCTTCTCTTCAACCAACACCCCCAAGTCCTTCTCCTCAGGCTGCTCTCAATCCATTCTCCACACAGCCTGTATTTGTGCTTGGCATTGCCCTGACCCATGTGCAGGACCTTGCACTTGGCCTTGTTGAACTTCATGAGGTTCGCACAGGTCCAGCTCTCAAGCCTGTCAGGGTCCCTCTGGATGGCATACCTTCCCTCCAGCGTGTCGACCGCACCGCACAGCTTGGTGTCGTCAGCAAACTTGCTGAGGGTGCACTCGATCCCATTGTTGATGTCGCCCACAAAGATGTTAAACAGTGCTGGTCCTGGTACCGACCCCTGAGGAACGCCACTTGTCACTGGTCTCCACTTGGACATCAAGCCATTGAGTGCGACCATCCAGCCCATTCCTTATCCACTGAGTGGTCCATCTGTCAAATCCATGTCTCTCCAATTTAGAGACAAGGATGTCATGTGGGACAGGGTCAAATGTTTTGCACAAGTCCAAGTAGATGACGTCATTTGCTCTTCCCTTATCCACCCATGCTGTAACCCCGTCGTAGGAGGCCACTGGATTTGTCAGGCATGATTTGCCCTTAGTGAAGCCATGTTGGCTCTCACCAATCACCCCCTTATTTTCCATGTGCGTTAGCATTTTATTTAGATGCCTTCTGTTGCTTCTTTGGTACTGACCTCAGAGATGATTGTGGCATATGACTCAGAGAGCAGGGTCAGTATGCTCTTGCTCAAGTGGTTTTGGGAATAAAGAGGTGGCAGGTTTAGAAAAAGAACTGATAAGTATTTTTATCTACACTACACTTCTACTTTCTCTCCTTTTCTTATTTTTTAGTAATTTCCAACTCCCTGTTTTTTTCCCTGGTGATGTTCGATCTTGCACTTACTTTAAAGCCAAGCAGGCACTTACTGACAGAGAGTTGCATCCTCTGGATGTCTCTTATCAACTAGCACAAACAGGCAGTAATGCAAATCCACATGCCCTGAAGGAGGACTCTCCTCACCTGGATGATCACAAGTGCAAGGGGGCATTCACAGCCAGTACACTTTGCTTATCAGGAGGACTGGGGAACTTGCGATGTTATCTTGTACCTTGTACATTATGCCAGCTGAGCCATCACGCGTTGTGTTCCCACGTGCAGCTTGTTGTTTTGTCAGCCTGTGGAAACACGCTGTCTTCAAGTGTATTTAGGACACTGGTGGTTACTTCCAGGTCCTGACTACCGCCCGAGCTCCTTGATACGTTTGGGAGCAATAAATTGCCTGGATTTTTCTGCTGTCTGCTGGATGGCAATCAACTGATACTGCACTTCGATCATGTCGGATGTGATTCTTCCCACTTGACTTTGAATGTAATTACAGACACAGGTTTCATCTATGGCTGGTGTGGCATTGGCACTTCTGATTTGTCTGATTTCAATATGACAAAACTAAATGTCTCTTTTGACTAAGAAGGGGTCTAGGCCTGACTCTCGGTCTTACCATGGAGATAGCCCTGTTAACTGCAGCAGAAAAACTGACAGAGGAAAGCGTAGGGTAGGAAGGAGGATGAGGGCAGCAGATCAAAGTCCTTAGTGACTCACGCTGAGGTGAAATTGAGCCTGAATCTATGTGCAAGGCAAACGGTGCAGACCTGTGCCATGCTCTTGAGGCTCACATCTCTGGCTCCCGCCTTCTGTACCTCAGTCTGAAGTTCATGTGTTTGCAGCACGACCTCTCCATCATCACTTCATGCTGATGCAGCTGTTGTCTTGACTCATCATCTACTATTTTTGGTCAACTGACAGAGTCCATCTAGGGATATGTTTTAAAGGGACTGTGGTACCAGTCTGCAGGTGAAGATGAGTAGCCTGTCTGCCAGTCCTCACCAGCCATCTTCTGCCACTTAGCCCTGTTGCATGATGTGAAGCAGAGAGAATGCATCCACTGTGCTCTGTGGAGTACATGGTACAGGTGTCTCAGACACTATAAAATTTGGGAGATCTGGAGAGTAAGACAGACTGTAGGGAGCCTCCTCCATCTTCCCACCCAAGTCTTTTGCTCTGCTTGGTTGCTGCTCCAGCACCCATGCGTGGAAAAGAGTGAGTTTGATTCAACTAAAATGTCTTCCTAAACACCCTTTGCAGTGCATCCCTTATGTCTGCCAGTAGGGTGTTAATAAGGGGAGAGAGAAATTATTTAGGGTAAATTTTTTTCAGGAAAAAATAGTTGAGCTATAGTAAAAGAGAAGACAATGCAGGCTGAATATCACAGGGAGAAAAAATCTTGGCTGTGAGACATCGCTAATCTTCCAAGGGAAGTGGTGGAAACCTTATCACTTAGGACATTAAAATGAGCAACACAGAGCACTAGAAAAAATGCTGTTGTGAAATACTCTTAGTTGGCAAGTAGGTGGACTGATATGGTTTCATGTATCTTTTACATTTATCAATCCTTCTCAGAGCTATCCTCTGCATCCTAAAGAAATATCCTTTGGCTGTGAGCACTTTGTCTCACAAGTAATTAAGTAGAAATGAGTATATCACTAAGTACATTTCAATGTGTGTCCTCAACTGGCTGGAACTCAACCCGGGGATTCAGGATCTGCTTGTAATTAACATTCCATAGTAAGACTCCACACCCTCTATTTGTCTCTTCCTAATTATGTGTTGGAAATGCACATTTCTCCTACCATTAGAGATTTCAGCAGAGGAGTTTTAGCTGGGCTTTAAATTGCCTTCTACCTCAATTTAAATATTCCCTGTTAATTTAGGTTTGTAGACATTACACAAGTAAACTTTTTCTCAAGGCGTCATAGGGAAACAAGCCTGACTGAAAAGAAAAAAAACTGCTGAGCTACCTCCTGGATTGACAATATCACAGATTTAGGCTGCGATCTGTTCGCTCTTGTGGGTTTCAATACTGGCAATTAAAGGTGTCACTCCTAATTACCACAAGAGCCTGTGGATGCAAGGGGCAATTGTGAATGGGGCTGCTCAAGGATCTTCTTTCTGTGAAACTGTTTTTCCTGTCAGTTCATTAGAGCAACTTTTTCATGGCAATATATCTGCTGGGGGTGCTTTTCATCGGGAAGGTTTGACTGCATTAGGAGATGGAGAAGCAAAATGCTTCAGCTTAGGATGAATGAGGGTTTTAACTGGGGTCTGTCAGCAAGGGACTGAATGGCTGCAGCTCCAGGTGTGATAACAAAGTCGTGCCCGTTGTGGACTAGCGTTTAACAAAAAGTCATCAGTGACTTATATCATGCTGCTTGCCTGTTGTGTCTGTCTTTCCTTCAGCCTATCCAAAGGCTCATGTTCCCTGAGCCTGCTGTGCCCAAGGTATGTGCCGAGGGGACATGTGGCTGGGTCACAGCTGGCACATCTGGCTAGGGACCGACAGCAATAGCATTCAGCCTGAACTTAGAAACGAGCCTGAACAAGCACCCCTGGATCTGCAGGGAGACACATCACCCCCTGTGCGGGTCTTAGGAAGATGCCCAGGGATATGGGAGGAAGCAGAGGCGGCAGTCCCCCTTTTGGTAGGAAATGGATGAGGCCCCCCCGGTGGTAGCTGGGTACCGCTACCGCGCCGCTGCCAGGGCTGTGCTGGGATAATGTGTGTCTGAGGGCAACCAAAACAGTTTGTTCCCAGACTCCACACAGCTTTTAGTGCCTTTAACTGTAATGGTAATTAAAAGCAAACAAATCTGGATGAGTTCTGTGAGGCTGCCAGATCCCCACAGAGACACCTCAGCTTTCCTTTATGTTTTATATGGTAATGGGAGGCCCGGTGGTGAACTCGTTGCTGCTACTAGTAAATGGTGACATATGAGATGTCGCTCTGGAGACAGTGGATGAAATTGTGGCTCTGCTGAAGCCAGTGGCAAAAATCCCATTGACTTCAATAGAGCCAGAGCATTTTGTGCAGTTATTTTCCATATATAATTCACGCGGGGACGTCCACCCCCCCAACACTTCTTTCTTTCTCTAATGATTAATAAGTTAACAATAAGAAAAAGACTTTTTTCTGGAATGGTTCATATTTGGGAAATCCAATTCTGACCTACTAAGCCTGCTCTGGCTGTTTTAGCCGTGAGGCAAATTTGCAAACTGGCCTAGGGAAGCTGGTACTTGTTATTGTTGCTTCAAAGACAGTCTATGTGGGAGAGGGAATGAGATGTGTTGGGATTAAAATACCCTAGCCGTAAAAAGCAGTAATAATTACCGTCTACATGTGGGCAAGTCAAAAGGGGTTATTACCAAAAGAAATTTAAATTCCTTCTGTTTGCAGAGAAAACTGCCTGAAATCCAGCATTATTCATCTGTGCAGCATGGATTGTTTTTAAATGCAGTTTTCTTCAAACACCACTTTTATAAGGCCAATTCTAAATGGATAAAGACAATGTTAAGAGGTTTGGCATCAGGTAAGTGAGGGTATAATGGGAATTACAGAAGGCAGGTCTGCTCCCAGGAGCCCTGGGATCTGGTGTGCCAGCGGAGCTGCCTCCCATGGGAGTGCACAGCACACCCCCCAGAGTCAGGCTGCGTGCTACTAATCTGGTCAGGATCCTGGGTCTTGACAGTGTCAGTGTGCTCACTGAGCAGCCGATCTTTTAATAGAGTATTTTGCTGTCCTCTCCTGAAACTGAGTCAGGCAATTAATAGATTCATAGATCTGAAAAGGACTATCAGATTGTCTGCTGTGACTTCATATAGATACTGTGCACTTCCACGTATCTCCACCTGCATTCCAGTAACTTACGATCAACTAGTTCATGTTTTCCCGAAATGCGTCTGTCCTTCTGGTGAGAATGCTGCTGTTCAGTACATTACATAATTTCATGCTAATTATTTTGCACTCAGTCTCTTCTCATTGACTTCAATGAAAATCCTCTTCAGACTTATTGATAGAATGGGAGGAGAATCAGATCCCAGTCCTCCCTGATGTCTGTGAGGATACCTTCTAATGGAGAGCACTTGGCTTAGTGCTCTCCGGTCTTCTGCATGGACTTTGGCAGAGAGACATAACAGAGATTTGTAATTTTTGTGGGGTTTGGGCTGCTCTGCTTTTTTATAAAGTCACCAGGTCAATCCTGAACATGAAGTCTGTCCTGTGTGGTTGAAAGTATTAACTGAAAATTTTCAGAGTATGAAAAGAAGTGCTTCTCCATCAGCCATAATTAATAGGACAGTTTCCTAACCTACGGTTGGTTGTGTGAGAAAATTCCTTATGCCTGGAAAATCTTGGCTGATGATGCCACATGCCGATGCTCCAGCCGTCACCAGGTCAATCCTGAACATGAAGTCTGTCCTGTGTGGTTGAAAGTATTAACTGAAAATTTTCAGAGTATGAAAAGAAGTGCTTCTCCATCAGCCATAATTAATAGGACAGTTTCCTAACCTACGGTTGGTTGTGTGAGAAAATTCCTTATGCCTGGAAAATCTTGGCTGATGATGCCACATGCCGATGCTCCAGCCTCCAGTTTTGAGTTAGAAGTTGTGTGTGTGTGTGTAATACCACTGCTTCATTACAACTTCTATTCACAAAATGCCATGCCACAATTCTGTCAGCTCCGAGATTAAGGTATTTAATAGCGTCATTTGGGTTGTGTCTTATAGCAAGATTCAATCAGTTCTTTGTTGCATACATTGTTGGCTATCATTTGATTGGGTAATGCCTGAATGTACATTTGGTTTGGAAAAGCTGTTGCACAATGCTGTATTCCCTGTTGCTTCATGGAAACTTGGACTTCCTCTTAGCTTCACTTTCTGTGAGTTATACGCTGCTGGGGAGCTGTGTTTGAACCAGAAACCAGTCATGATGAGAGCATCTGTTTTATTTGTGTTTATTTATTTTTTCTATTCTGGGTCCACAAACTCAATCCAGTGACACATGGCTTTCATTTATACGGTTATCAAAGCCTATTTCTTCATTTGCTTCCTGGCTGTACACAGGGCAGAAGCAAGAACTTTTTCCTTCCTTAAGGTCCTTGTGTACAAGTTTGGCAAATATCTACCTTTTATTTTACTGTTAGATATTTCTTTTTCTCACCATCTGTTGAAAAGATTTAGCTTATATAACAACTGTTTTCATCATTTATATCACCACAAAGTAAAAATCACCTGTAGACACAGAGATTTCCTTGCACTCGCTATCTATTTCACACCCACCTGTTCATGAAGTGGTTCAAGTATGTATACCCTCAGCAGCTCATGGATCCAAAAACATCCAGTTGCTTTACAAATCTAATGAGAGTTGTACTTGTAGACATGAAGAAATACTGCCCATGAATTTTGCTACATTTTCATGAGTTCTGCTGATTCATGCTGGGGTGACCCAAGAGAGGGCAGTCCTCTCCCTCTGGCACCGGGGCATGGATGGGCAGTGCTCCTGCTCTTCCATCCCCGTGAGTATCACTGCCTTCTGTGCTACTGTCCATGGGAAGAAATAGCACCTCTTGGGTACAATTTATCACACCCTCACGCAGATGTCCAAAGCAGCCTGGATGACTAAAAATTATCTGTTTCTCTACCAGTAATTATAAAGGGATGCCAGGCCATTGTCTCATGTATAGATGTCTTTGGTGTTGGCATGTTAAGCAGAATGAGACAAATGCTACACAAGCATCCCAGCCGAGCAGGCGGCTTTGTAACCTCCTGCAAGTGCCTGCTTATTCTTTATGCTACTGTTAGCAAACTCATGGGCGGCCCCAGTCCTGTAGGACCACAGATCTTATGGTGTCCACGGTTTGACTCACAGCAACTGATGAACAACAAGGGTTGAACCAGGAGGCCAGGAACATGCAAAGAAGGTAATTTCACCTGGTAACTGAGGCAGTCTTCACGCAGTGCTAACTCCAAACCACATGATGGAGACTTTGCTGAAAGCAAACTAGACAGGTGTCCTTCTGAGCTTCTGCTGACCAGACTTTGTCCCTGAGGTGGCTCTGTTTTGCACTGGGCCCTGCTCTGAATCGCCTTGTACTTCCACCCCATTCCTCTCCCAGGGGCCAATTGGCCAGTCATGGCAGTCCAGTTGGTCTGTAAAATAAGACGGTCGCTGGTTTAGCTCTGAGTGTAAGTTGTAGGTACCAGTTCTCCCATACAGCCTTGGCCTGAGCTTTTTCTTTCCTCTTGTGAGTGCCATAGCATACGTGAACATGGTGGATGGCATTTCGGTTGCCCTAACATCCTTTTCCTGGGTCTCTATCCCTTTGCCATCTGACTGTGCTCTGCAAAGACTTTCCTCTGGTTGTCACTTGCAATGTCTCTTGTTCCAGTAAGTGATTCCTTACAGTAGAGGAAAGCTGCCAGTAGGTCCCCAAGGCAGTTGATATATTTGTGTCATCATCTGAAAATTGCTTAAATGGCCCAAATATCAGCACTTGCTGCCAGCTGGTCACTTTGAAATCAGTGGCGCCTTTAAATCAACAAGCATTTACTGCCTCTTGTGTTTTCCCCATGCCATGAACTGAGGAGCAACTGTTTGTTTTTCCTGTTTTCTTCCCCAGCTTTCACTTGCTCCCTTGCTGTGCAGTTGTCAAGGCACTTGCGCTACACCTATATGAGCTTTTTCATTGTCACAATGTGGCAGCTCTCCTGGATACTGATGGCTGAGCTGCAGTAGTTGACAGATTGGAGAGTACCTTCTGCTGTTGGCAGGAGGCAATTCTGCATGTAAGACAGAATTTGTAGGTGTCCACCCCTGTGGTATTAATATGTTCTTGAACTAGAGAGAAATCTGCTGGGAATGGGCAATATATACAAGATCCTATACTGGGATAAGGATGATGGACCAGATGATCTTTCTCTAACTCCTTATCCACTCTGTGGTTCAGTACCATGTTGATGAATGTATTATGTATGATCTGGACTTACTGATGAATGTCTATTGAATGTTAACCTTAGAGCAGAGGTGGAAAAAACCAGCAATTACTTTAATGTGAGTACTCCTAACTTGAATCCTTTGGCTGATGAAAACAAAAGCATATGCTGCAGCTCTTGCTCTGCACATTCTGCAGAGTCAGGGTATCCCTGGCGTAGATTGCTGAAGGCCAGGATATTTTAGTTAAAAATAAACCCAGAGCAATCATGACAGGCTTGTAAATCAATGTGGTGCATTCTCTGAGCACCAGCTCCCATCAGGGTTACTCTGGTGATCTGTCAGTGTCGTCCATCACCAGGGCCCTATCGCTCTAATGATGCATTTCAGATTAAAGTGGCTCCAGTTGCTGGGAAGAGATTCTGCACGCTCAAATTGTAAAAAGTATTACTGTTGTTAACCTCAAGTGTTCTCCTTTTACCTATGGTGCCCTGGAGAATAAGGCAAATAGCTTCCACAGACAGAAATCTTATTTAATTCTTTGGTTGCATTCAAAGCAAAATGTTTTCCTTCTCTGCAGCCTTTCAAACTCTGTCGAAAACTTCTGATGATGTTTAAATGATGAACTGTTTTATAAAGCTGGCATTGTCATCCAGATTAACCTTTATTAAAAGGCTTTTAGGCTGGACTGAAATAATGCAATCTGCCCTTGAGGCGGGGGTAATCGTGTGATTGCCTCGGCCAGCAGCACCATGGGAAATGAGCTGTGACTCAGAGTCTCGCTTCGGTGGCTGCTTCCCCTTTGGTCCAAGGGGAATTCCTATATACGAGCTCTTTCCCAGCCATAAGTTACTTCCCTCTTTGCACTGGGTCAGCACTGCCCCCTCGCAGAGTTTGCTGTGTTTTCCCCCTGCTCCCCCTCGCTGGCTGTAGCTTTCCTGGGCTCTTTGCTCCTCTGCTCCAGCGCACGAGGCTTTATATCAGCGTAAGCTGTTTCCACTCCTTTAGACAAAAACATCTCCTCTGTACATGCAGAAGCAGGAAGTCAGACGTCTGAATAGTCTTCCCACAAATTTCAAGAATTACTCACATTCATTGTCATCCTCCTTGGGCTGCGCTGCCTGGGGCGGCCTCGGGCTCCGATGAGAGCTGGGGGCACACCCATCGACTTGAGGAAGAGCTGAAACCTGTTTGTGCCAGGGCAGACACTAGCCACTAGTCGTTCGCACACCTCAGATTTTGTCCGGCCTCCAGTGCCCCGCGACGCACACCGGATCAGTGCGCCGGGGGCCTGAGCTTCCTCCCAGCCCACCTTTCACACCTATCATCTACCTCTCTGTGGGGTGAAGAGCCTGGGGCAGGCTTAGACGTGTTTGAACGTATTGCCCTCATGTTTTCTGCCTGCATTGCTTGCGTTGGATTGGCCACAGCTTGTCTGCCTTCGTGGCTTAGCTGTGTAGCGTTCCCCTTCGTGTTGGGAAAGACCCACTCTGCCTTGCTGCAGAGGACATGAAGCCCTTCTCAAAACGGTTACTTGGGGTGTGATTCTTCCCGCATTGCCTGGGTTTGATCCCTGCAGGCTGACTGAATGGGAGAGCATGGATCCACGTATGGAGTGGACATGCTCTGGCTCCTCACCTCCCACGAGCTGTTAACAGCATGAGCGGTGCGTGGGTCTGGTCCTCAGAGCAGGCTTGGACCAGAACTTGCGGGTTTTGTGGTACCCACTTGACAGTGTGGGCTTAACTGTAAACATCTGCCTGTTCTGATCAGTTCAAATCATACCCGCCCTCTTACCTCTGAATCCTCTGGGCCACCAACCCTGATCACCCTCTTCTGAATGCACCCGTGACACTTCAGGAACAATAAATGGCTCAAACAGTTATTGCAGATCTTCCAGGTGCCCTCACTGGCTCCCTATTAGTTGGGATAGGTCCAGACTTGAAGAAATGTGAGGTGGATGTAGCCTGAGTTTCCACTGTGGTCTGTACCACAGACCTTGGTAAGATGCAGCTGATCATGGTTCTGCATACCAAAGATATGTTCCTTATAGGAACATCATCTTTCAGAGAGAAGGTTAACTTCAGACCTGCCATGGATAAGGTAGCAAACATGTGCTGACTAGTATGTGCTGCAGTTCAACAGCAGTTTGTCTTATATGTCACAGAATTAAGGCAAGAAACTCCTCAGCTCTGTTTTTCAGGCTGTTTTCCCAGAACAATCCTGTATTTCAAACTTCTGATATACACAGTGAGAGCGAAAGTGGATGGTGGCTCAAGCTGTCTCTGAACCTTGTGCTGTCCGTCCGCTACATTTTGCTTGAGAAATCCTTGTAATATATATTGTTTGGGGTGCAAAGCATCTTTGTTCTCTGTTTGCCCAGCGCAATTACCCTGCCCGGGGCCAGCACACAGGCACTGACCCACGTTGTTAGAATAATATAAGTAATAATCATTCGAAGTTTCTGAACCTGCGGAATGAAAACCACATGTAGTATTCGCTATACAACATTTTGGTTTGAGAGATTCAGTTAAATACTGACTCAGTGGTTAGGATATGTAGGTTGGGATTATGGTGATAAACAGTTCAGCATTACATCAGTTAGTCACAAGCAGCAATGAAAAAGGGCCCACACTATTTCTAATGCTTCCCTGATGTCATTTAATTGGAAGGAACTGAGTTGCCAGTTGAGATGGTCCATGCATAATCTCTGGCAGGTGGAGGACAGATTTCTACTTTTGTGCCATTGTTTTTGCCACAAGTAATGTTACAAGTGACTCCTTTATTCTCGCCTATCAGTTATGTTTTGTATAATTAAGGCTAACCACTAGGTATGAATAAATCTGATTCTGGTGGGAGTAAATTGTACTTACCATATTAATTCTCTCCATGACTGACCTTTTCTGTGAAAGGCTTTACAAATCCACACTTCTGAGACATGGGGAAAAGTGTGCTTGCCCCTGTGCTGAACGGTTTGCAGTGCAGTCCAACACTACTTAAGCACGCATAGACTTCGTGACTCCAAATCGCAGTCACTAGAGTGTAAAAAGCTCCTGTTGACTTCGGGCCTTAGAAGAGAAGAAAGATAAACAATACACACGGTTCTGGTTTAAAGGATGCCCATCACCTCGCTGGGTGGTATAGAAGAAGGGCTCTTAGATGCTAGCCTAGGAAGCAAAGCTGGTCTGCCGAAGACATTCTGATTGTTCACATGTCTGCTTTCCATTTCCAGCTATTAAACAACATGAAAAGACAGCTGTCAACAGCGCAAATATTTTCCTTGTTTAGTGTCCATGTGGTCTGGGGCTGTTGGCGTCACTGGAATGTTATCCCTTCACTGGGGAAACTGTGGATGGAAGAAGCTGGGGTAGGGGAAGAGAAGAGAAGAACTCTCCATGAGATGCTGTCTTTTTAAAAAGACATTTTGACACCTGATGGCTGCGGAAAAAATGTAGAGATGTGGGTTACTTGTCACCAGCACATGGCTGCCTGAGTCTGCAGGCAGTCTGAGACAGTAGCATTTGCCTTTCAATGAGATGAATCTGTTGTCTATGGCTATTCTAGTAAACGGCCCAGAGCCACTCTGATTCTATCTGTATGGCTAAACTTCTTTGCTGTCAGAAACCGGGTGGTCTCATCCATGTTCCCTATTAGGAAGGATCCCTAGCCTGTGCCTGAATCGTGCCCAGGCACTGCCTGGGAGAGCGCTAGTTGGCAAGCAAGCAAACTGCACCAGGGAGCATGGAAACCATTAAACTGTTCTGATGATTTCATGCTCATGTTTGAGCTATGCCCTGGCCTGAGTTAACTTCCCAACACATGCGTAGCCTCTGAGACCCAGGATGGCCTCTTTCCCAATGCCACCTGGCAGAATTATTGCAAGGGGTTTGAAGGAGAGGGTGTTGGGTCTGCTCCACCAGCTAATCAGACCTCATCTTACTGGGGTAAGTTTTGGAGGGGACACATTTCTGGGAAGAAGGTGCTCTGTGATGCCTGACCTATTCCTGCCTGGTCACCAAGGGGTGAAGTCTTTGCTGTATCCCGCTAATGATAAGGGGTGCATGTGAAGGAGGAGCGGGAAGGGCCATATGGCTAAGGCTTTAAGCTAACTCCTCGGCTTCTCTGTATATACATATTTTTACAGACTTTGGTCACAGAATATCCCCAAAGTGTCTTGAAATAGAGAGTCTGGAGTGAAATAGAAATTTCTGGAGCTTCATTGCTTAGTGTTTGGCATTTTTTCTGTACTAGACACCTCCATTCCCTAGTGCTTTCTGAACATGGTAAACAACGCTCAGGTGGAAGTGACAGCCGTACCCAGGAAAGATTGAGAAATTCTGGTTGGGCAAGCAAAGTCCCAGTCCTCTCACCCATTCAGTTCACACTGTCTACGAGGTGGTCTTTTCCCCTTCACACTTCCACTCCCACGTGGGTTCTCCACGTGCTCGAGGACAAGACCCACGCTGACCTTTGCTCTCTCCTTAAACTGAGGTGCTGTGGGATGCAAGTCTACATTTGCTTAGCCATTGGAGATGGAAATGTGACATACCCAATCTGCCCGACAGCCTGGTGGGCGCGGATGCATCCCAGGAGGTAGAGGCAGCGTTAGTTCTAGTGGGCGAAATCTTGACCGGTCTCAATGCTAGCACTGCCTGTCCTGGGAGGGGTCTCCTTGCAGCCCCCTGCACTGTGGCCATGGCTGCAGTTGGCCTTGCAGCTCTGCCGGCCTCAGAGCAGGCCCGAGGGCCGTTGGGCTGCGCCTTGGGGCTGAGAGAGCCTGTGAAAGTCCTGAGCAGGCAGATCGATGCTCCTCCGTCCTGTTTCATTTACCATAATGAAGATCACTCTGTAGGAAGAGAAGGAAGCCTCTTGCCTATTCAGGAGTTTCACAAGTGTGGTTCACTCATGTTTCTGGTGGTGGGAAAGCCCCAGAACGTGGGTTGAGCTGAAGGGACAGCGCAGGTGATTTCACAGAAGTCCTACCAAAGTCTTGGGTGAACCTCCATTGCATGAAAATCTCATTTCACTTGAAGTCTTGTACCTGCAGCATTCAGACATGCAGTGAGTACGAGGAGTGACTCAGATGTTTGCCCCTGAAAGCACTACCCCACGTGTTATCTGGAAAATGGACTGAAGCAGGAGGAGATCCTGGGTACCGTTTCCTGAGAAACATGCCAAAACCAGGCAGGAAACGGGGGTGGTCAGAGCTGGGTGCAGTTGCAGTGCCAGTGGCAGCGCTAGGCAGACCCTTCACCTTCCTCCTCTGGCCGCCCGCTGCGGCCAGTCTGCCTCTGACACACAGCATACACTGACCACACTACTTCAGTGCGAGCCAACAGGACAGCTGGGGAAGAGGCAGGAGCTGGAGAAATAAAGATTTCGTTTGAACACCTAGAAGCTGCATTGCACTGGGCCGTGTAGCAATATGACACGTGATGCACAATCTGTTACTTACCTGTCCAAAGGAAACTGGCGTACGCAGAACCACGCACAGCAGCTGTTCCCACTGATGTGATCGTAGCTGTCCATCCCTAGCACAGCCCACTGTGGGCTGGATTTGGGGCCTCAGGTATTCCTACGGGCTGATGTAGCAGATGTAAATAAGTGTCTGAGGCTGCTATTCATAAAGAGTATATTTGATCCAGGGATGTCGTTCTCCCTCACCTCTGTCTTTGAACATTCTGGGGAGAAGGGCAACTCTGAGCAGGAGCTGTGCAGAGCTATTAGGTGCTACGAAATTCCTGCCAAAGCTGCCTCTCACCCTCCATTGACTACAAATGAAACCTGTGGAGACTAGCCTTCTCAGGCTAATGTTAGCCTTTGTGATTATTGCCCTAGGTTCCCTCCAAAGTCATTGAAGAAAGACAGGAACCCACCCATGAGTTACTCCTACTTGACCTTTGGAAACTTCGTGTCTTTTGGTTGAGTATAGATTTGTTGTGGTTCCTTTGGATCTGTTTGGTTCTGTAGATCATCCTCCAGCCCAGTTAAAGTGACTAACAGGGCTTTTTGTCTAAGTGGACCTCCTGATGGTTTCAGGCCATTAGAGCAATGCAGGTACTACCATGAGGAAGAGTGGTGAGAGAAAGATGACTTTTCCTAGACATGTTCTTATTTTAGCTTTCAAGGCAGAAACAACTTTTGGGTCATATCTTCTGGAATAAAAATTGGAGATGTTCAAGTTTCACTAATCCATCATCCTGACAAGCACAGCTCAGTTGTTTCATCAGTCAGGTCACTTTTCAGCCACTGAGGAATGATTTCAGGCTCCAAAGTGTGGAACAGATTGTGCTGGCTGTGTGCGTAGGGCAAAGTTACTCCCGCCCTTGGGGATAGTCCTGGAAGACCTCTGAAGGATTCCCAGGAGGAAATGAGACACCAAGTGTCTCTGTCTTGATCCAGCTCACGTGCCGGGTCTGAAGAACATGGTGGCTGGTGTTACATCAGTGTGCTTTTCCCCCAGTTTTGGGAGGCTGGTGTTGTTGCAAGCTGTGGGGACAGCAGTATTCCTGTGCCCTGGAGGTCAGCAGAGCCTGGTGAAGAGCAAGGAAGATTTCCTGGGATGACCCTTCACGCCTTGCATGTATTAAGTCTGAGTTCACAACATAGTCTGCTCCATAAATCTTGTGTTTATTTTCTGGTACAGCTCATCCCCAGCAGCCCACGTGCTCAATAACGTACTGCTGCAGACGGCAGCTCACAGACAACAGAGGAAATATCTCTTAGGCATGTCTTTCCTACCTCATTCCCTTCCCGAAACATTTCCCTCGTTTTGATCCTGTGGTCTGGATTCCTTAAAGGTCTCTAGAAAACCTCACCCTCTGGTGCCTCCCAAGACTTCTCTCCCAGGACTCCAGGGGTTAATATCCTTGGAGCATCACACTGGGAAGCAGCGCAAGTCTGTTCATGCAGTTGACAGTGCCCTTTTATTATTGCTTCTATCTCTCCTATCAGATGTCTCACTCTTAACAGGGTCGTTATTAAGATAATTAGTTAATGTGGGTTATTTTATTATTGTAGTCTTATTTGGTTTGATTGCACGCTCAGCTGACACATGTCATAAAAGCAACAAAAGCATTAAGAAGTTGCATAATTGGCAAAACTGAACTGTCAGTGTTGTGGAGTTCAGAGAATTGCGGAGGGAAGAAATGTACAGACTCCATAGAGACATGGGTCCTTCCATGAACCTTGAATTTCTCCTCCTAGCATTTACTAGTCAGGAAAATGATTGGCATTTCCTTTTCTGCATTTTAATTTTCTCCGCTTGTGCTGTATTTTCTGATCTTTGCTTTAGCCTGCAGAGGAAGGCAGCTCAGTCTTGTTTATCTTTGCCAGAGATTCCTTCTTTTTGGGAACCGCATCGGAAATAACTTTGGATGAAGGCAGACAAGAGGCTTTAAAAAGCATCTATCAAGTAATCAAGTGGGTCCGTGTGTCATATTTCCTGACCATCTATTGCCTTGGTATCTGCCATTGGCACACGTCCCAGTGCTGTCAGGGTAGTACAATCCTACTTTTATTTATATCCAGCGTTCCTCTACTCAAACACTTTATCCAGCTTCGACAGTGCAAAATCCCAGCAATTTTCATCTTCTTAACCTTGTGAGTTTTCCTTGTGCACCCTCCTGACATGTAAGCTGGGGAAGAATGTTATTTTCTTCAGCCCTGGTCTGAGAAGCTGCATTTCAGCCCATCCCAGCAAGGCTCTGTTCTGAGATCTGACCAGTGCAACCATGTCTTTGTTTGTGTTGGTCTTCTCCAGGCTCGAATTGAAGCTGCGAGTGGAACACTCCCCAGGCTGCTAAACCCTGACCAATTTGCAGCCATGTCGACCTGCAAATATTTCCTCCAGAGTTTGAGATTTTTGGCATCCCAGGTTTCCTGGATGTGCTTACATCATCCCTGTGCGGAGGAGGACTTGGCCGTATGGTTTAGAATGTGCTCTGTGTAATTGAACAAGTTCCCTCAAAAATACCCTAGCAATTTTACCAGCTCTTGCCCAGAGTTATGAGGCATGTGATGTAGCCCTGTGGGCAGGGGAGGAAAAAGCCCTCCCAAGAGGCATTTCCTGAGCTAATTTGATAACTTTGGGGTTTGAAATGGTGGGGAAAGAAAAATCTCAAGCAAGAAACAAGCTGGTAAAGCAGAGACATGCACAGACATTTAAAAACCGATACATCTTGATTTTTCAGACCGTGGCCAGAGGAAACCAATCCCTAATGCAGTAAACAAACTCCAGTGGGTTACGAGCAGTCTATATCCAGACTAATTCAGTTCCAACCGTGGGCACTGCTGGAGTGAGGATTCGGCCTTTGAAATCTCCTTTTGCAGTTGCTGCTCTGAAAAAGGAATTTTAGAGACAAGCCTTGCTGCGTGCAAAGAAAGCCTGAAAGTCCCTTCACATACACTGCCCTTTCAAGGTGTGCTGCTAAGGCACAAAGCACCAAAGAGGAAGGCTCCCGACAGCTTTCCAAGGCTCTGAACTTTGGGCATTACGTTTTTAGGTCATTTCTTAAAAGCCAAGAGCAGCAAGAAGGGCAGACAAAGGCGTATTAGCTGGAGCTCCTCTCAGGCTCCCGGGAGGGACAATGGGTGCAGTTCACAAGCAGAGGCGCACAGCTGTGGTTTGCTGGTTGGGAGGCTGCACATAGAGTAGAGATCAGAATTCAGAACAATTAAGCAAGTCGCCTGATCGTTACCGACAGATTAAAAAAAACCCTCTGCCAGCTTTACACATTCGCGGCCTCTTGTCTTTGTGAGTCAGGAGGCAGTTCCCGTCGTGAGACACACACACTCTGTAGTACAGGATGGTTTTTGGCAAAGTCCGGATGATCGCGAGCCAGACGGGGCGGGGACAGCATTCCAGTTTTATAACACAAGTCCATAATAGGAGACAGCATTCTTTTCATATTAATGTTCATACAATAGGAATTTTAAACTCCAGCTTTTGGGTTATGTGGGGAAAAAAAAGTCTCTTTTAAATGCCATAACAACGTTATTCTATAATTCAATGGACAGGGCTGCTGGTGGACCAACCACTTGGAGTGCAGTAGGTGTTTTGCAGGATGATTTCATCCTAAGAAGCAGCAAACCGGAAAGCACTGATGTAGTTATATGCTTGCTGGTGCCACCATGACCTCCTCCTTGGATGGGTTACAGGTATTCAATCCACCTGCTCTGGCCCCAGGGGTAATCTATGTCACCACTCTCCGCACACTCTTTGTGAGCATGATGAAGTACCTTTCTTTGCTTTTCCAGAGTTACCAGGCCACAAGATGTGTAGGCATTTCCACATCTTCTGGTAGCGAGGGTTTTGCAGAGTGCAATGTGTGGCTACTTCAGGACCACCCTTGCTGTGCATGCCACCACGGACACTTTCTACCTCACTTGTTCTTGTGGCCCAGAGGGGAACCTGAGGCTTTCAAGATGTTACTCATGCCCTGACTTACATCTCACAGTGCCTTGCTGGTAAGGTAGAAGTTTTAAGGGTAAACATCTCCTGTTGGGGTTTTGATCAGTCTTTGAATTTCACACCAAAAATAATCCTGTGCTTTCAAGAGTCCTTGCTGCTCTTAACTCAAGGTTGCAGTTTGGCCCCTCACTGTAGCTCAGATAGATACCTCACTGCTGGCATCAGTCTTAAAGGGTGAGGAGGGTGGAGAGACTCTCTATGTTTTTCTCTCTTGGATTGTGTAGTAAGAGAAAACGTGTTAAGGCTTCCAGAAATACTTTGGACCCTCTATTAATCTCACAGTCAAAAGGGAAACTTCATTAAAACCTGGTTTTGGCCGGCAGGCTGACACCCCTTAAACTAACAATTGCCAGGCTGCCTGGTTTCCAGCAGTACAGAGAGATGGATTATATGAAGTATGTTTTCTCACTTGTGGCACCTATGAGTGAGACTTCACAGAGGGCTTAACTGAACCAAGCTGTCCAGGGCAGCTACAGGGACTGCCGCTACTAGTCGCTAAAAGTTCACGTTGTCCTAACCTAAGCTATTAAATTCAACTCTCTTTTAGATGAGCAAAGACATGTGCTCTGAAAAGGGCAGAAGTATCAGTACTATTTAGAGAAACATTGGCAAACCTGAAAGAGCAGGAGAGGGCTTGGCCTCCTGAGAGGTTGTTCTGCGCCTTGCCTGAGCAGCCATGGGGCTGCGTGTATCAGTAAGGGTATGCGTGTGTTTGGGATGAAGTAACTCCAGGTTGTAAGTGAGGTCTGACCCTTGCAAGAGTGGTGGAATGGCATTTGGAAACAGGAGAGGGAAAGCCTCCTTAAGCACATGCGGGCAAATTTGGTAAGTGCCAAGAGTGCTCTGATGTGTGTTTCCACACACGATGCTGATTTGAAGGGGAATGTTCAGTAGTGACCATTTTATAATGCTGTTATGATATTTGGATAGTGCCAAGTGACAGAGAAAACAGAAGTCCTTAGGATGTATGTTCATGCAGAAGAGTGCATCAGTAGCGTCTGGCACATGCAGTTTTTGGTTTTGAGGCTAGATGCTACAGTGTACACCGCTACAGTGCAATTACAAGTATTGCTTTGGGTAGCTGCGATTTTGAAGTGTGGTAACAGAGAAGCTGATCTGCATGCACGTTCTCCACTTAGCCCTAGTGAGTTCATGGGGAATTTCTGCTCAAAGAAGAGTTTGCAGAGCAAGGGCTGTGAGAATATTTCTTCCTGACAGCTCGGCTGGTGTCCTTCCAAGCCAGCCTGGCCGTGGCGGCGCTGAGCCTCACCGAAGGCGCTGCGTTCTCCGAACCAAGGGTGGTAGCCCTGTCCTGGGCTGAGCTGGGGATGGCCAGCTGGGGAAAGACATGGCTCGAGGGACTGACGTGAGCACAACCCAACCTTTAAAAAGGAGACTTCCTGCCTCGGTAGAAGTGCTGAAACCTCTCAGTGTGTTTCCCTGCCTTCAAACAAGAGCCCCGTGCGCCTGACGTCACTTCCCTGGGCTGCCGGGCCGATAACAGGATGAACCTGCACTGCCTCTGAAGCAGACGTTCCACTGTGTCACTGGTTATTGTGCTCTACGGTGGGGCAGGAGACTTCACTATCAACATTGTTTTTGTAGTGTATGCTTCAGGCACACTTCCCCCCCGCCTCCTCCCCAGCAGTTTGAAAGGAAACGGCGTAGGAACTTGTGCGATGTGCTTACAGGCACACACGAGCAATGTGACTCATCAATAGACCAGGCTTTGGGAGCTGGTGCCTGTTACAGCGTGAAGCCAGCCTGCTTCTTCACAGAGCTCTGAAAGGCAGCTGGCTATGTCAAAAGGGCAGAGAATAAAGAGTGCAGTGTAAAACGGAGACACAATTAAGCAAAGATAAAAAGAAAAGCTATAAAATTTTTCATCTCTTTACTGAAAGTTCCCTTGGGTGGCGTTTGCTGAAACAAATAGTGCTGCAGCTTGTTGCTGTAAATAATGGCACATCGATTTTGCAATAGTGCTAGTTTATTTTTAAACATCTGAATGAGCAGTCGTATAACATCTACCTTGGCATGCACCAAGTTCATCATAGGATATGTCTTTATCACTCGGTAGCACTGAGGAAAAGGCATTTGAGTGATATCTCTATGAATCTGTTCCCTCTCAAACCTTCAAATGTTTCAACCTTATCTCAGATCTTGTACTAAACACTAGACAGTGAGGAGGGAGTGGATAATTTATTGCAATTCATTAATACAGTCTCAGAAGCCTTGATACAGTTCTTTATGTTTCAGAGCATTTTAGAGGGAAGTGGTTTAGCAATGCCTGCATTTTGGAACTGGGAAAATTGAGGCCTCTGGAAAGGCCAGTAAATTTTAGATGCCTCCATTTGGTTTCAAGCATATAACCTCAGAGAAGATGCTAGGCTTGGGCAATGACACCATTGCTTCTGCTTACCTAACAGGTGATACTGCAGTAAGCCCCAGTAATTTGACTGTGTTGGATTGTGTGGCTGTGCCAGTAGCTGTGGGTTGCTTTTACACCACTGGAAATCTGCACTGTTTCCACTCACCAATGGAACTTGGAAGAAATGGATAAAAATGTATGCCAAACATTTGAAAACAAATACTATCCTCTAATTTGACATTGCTTTACACATTAAAATCAGTCTGAAATGACCACAAGAGTCAGAAAGATGTAAATTTTGACATTTCTGATTTCAGAGTAGTCAGTTTTTTTGCATATATGAGAGTATTATCTTATTTCTTTACATTTCTAGAGAAATAAAATTTCTACATCTACAAAGATGGCAAATTCGTAAAAGCAAGTGCCCTTATTATGTTCCTAGTTACTACCTGTGCTGTCCTAGTTACCACAGATGTATTCACATGTCATGGTATGGTAAGGTCAAGTATTAAATACATCTTATAGTGATGCCCAAGGTTATCACTGGTTATCACTCAAGGTCATCATCTGTTTGTCATTCATCATATAACAATACTAAGCAAAATAGGCTCTCTAAGCATAAATAAGAATAACATTAATACTAATAATTCACCACGCTGCAGAACTAATTGCACATTTTTCCACATTTTCAAGTACGCATTAAAAGAAAAAGATAACCTGCTTTTTGTTCACTTGAGAGGACAAGTGTCAGGCTGCTCTATCTCTGGACATCCTAGACAGTTTGCCAGCCCAGTGCCTTAGTGTGGTTGGTGGTCCTGTGCCTTTGGTACTGAGACTCACTAGGGAAAACTCTTCAAAGTATCCAGAAATATTCTGTTGTGAGCTGCGCTGAGGCTTGGCGCTAACACATAATAAAAAGAATAAGTCATCTGCTAGGAGAAAATATTGCTCACGAATAGTTAGTTACCTGATATGACAAATGACAAGGTTTGAGACAGATTAGTCAACCAGTTCCAGTCATCACCTTGGTTTCCTTCTGACAATTTTCAGAGTGTTTCTGTGGTTATCTAAAATTATATTTTGTCCACGAGCAATATTTGGTTGAGGCTTGTATCCTCGAGATTTTTTTTTTCTCCTTTTCTTCCCCAGAGCGTGGTTAATTTTCAGTCAGCGTTTGCTATGGAGGACATACCCTTTGAATAAGCCTATCTATCTTTCATGTAGTTCACAGCTTTTACTTCAGTTTTATCTTCCTTGAAGGGTACCTTTTTCAATATCTTCTTGTCACTGGAACTGGAGAAAATTTACATTCACAGGAGCTGTAAAATTCCACTGGTAAGCAACTTAAACCTAGATGCTTTCCCTGGAGAGAGTGAAATGATGTGATTATACTGTATATTTGTGTACCCTTGTAATTTATCTCCTTTTATAGTCTTCTGAAATTCCCTCTTGTTCCCTTGAGATAACTTAACTTAATGTTACCCACAAAGGAGCATGTCCCAGGCGCATCTGCATGCGGAGTGTGACAATGATGCACAGCTGAACACCACGTTCAGTGAGTTGGGGCCCAAGGAGTAACCCTCACACTTTTGGTATTTATTCCAGATTAATCTGTATCAGTCCTACTCTGGTTAGTGGCCTTCCCAATGGAGGACAAGGAGGGGAGACATTCCTGAGCTTGTGAATTTTCTGAGGATGTTCACAACGGTCTGACAAAATAAATGAAGATCTCTTTTACAAGAATGAAGTCCTCAAAACATTTGAAAGGACAGGTGCAGAAAGTTTTCCTTGGGTAGGTATTTTCCTTTTAATTATTGTGTAACTCATTTAGGCAATTTATTAAGGATGTGTTGGAAGGCAAGTCAGAAATGGAATTATTTTCCTAGTTTAAAACCAGCTTGTTTAACATTTATTCATGCTGGGCTGTGTCTCCAGATGGTATAAATTGGCATAGCTCCATTTAATTTCAGTGGATCTATGCCAATTTCCAGCAGCTGAGAATCTTGTCCAGTAAGTCACTTTTGGTCCCACAACTTCGGTTCAGTGCTAGTAAGATCTAAAGAGTCAGCCCCTGGGGTTATGACCAAAAATTCTTAACTTTACCAAAATGAACCACTCTTTTTCAATGATCATCACAGAGCTGAGTGAGCACATGCATGATCTACTCCGAACAGACACAACGCCTTTTTCCCCCATCTACCTTTCATTACTGGTGTTATATCTAAATGTGTGCTTCTCTTCAGCAAGATCCAAATGAGGAGACATTAATGTGATTAGTTTTATTATAATAGCAGAGCTTCGTATGGTGAGCCTGAGAGTACAGAGCTTGTGAACTGTGCTTCCACTGGTAGATAAATTGGAAGGTACCAATGGAGTTATGCCATTTAGTCCATAAGTGGATCTGTCCCATACAATGCATTCACTTTAGGTACTCATCCAACCATCACAGCAATACTTGATCATATCAGCTACTAATGTATTTATCTTTAGATACTGGTTGTGTGGTAGAGACCTATTATCAAAACAATATCATTCAGAGCACGTCTGTCAGACTCTTCTATGATAAACTATTCTATGATTCTATAATTCTATGACCCAGCATAACCCTTTGGTATCTGAAATGAAACTTTGGAAGAGCAGAAGAGACAAAAGACTCAACTGCTATAGAGTAATCAATAAAATCACACTTAGACCTTTGAAACAATATGTTTCCTCATTAAAACTTACTGCTGCTGAATGTGTGGTGGGTGACCCTGGCTGGCAGCTAAGCACACATCCAGCTGCTCCCTCAGTCCCCTCCAAGTGGGATGGGGGAAGAAAATAGGAAGAAGAGAAGCAAGAAAACTCGTGGGTCTAAATAAAGACACTGATTCAGGTATTGAGAAACTGTCATGGTTTAACCCCAGCCAGCAACTAAGCACCACGCAGCCGCTTGCTCACTCTCTCCTGGTGGGATGGGGGAGAGAACCGGAAGGGTAAAAGTGAGAAAACTCGTGGGTTGAGATAAAAACCGTTTAATAGGTAAAGCAAAAGCCGTGCGCGCAAGCAAAGCAAAACAAGGAATTAATTCACTGCTTCCCATCGGCAGGCAGGTGTTCAGCCATCTCCAGGAAAGCAGGGCTCCATCATGCGTAACGGTGACTTGGGAAGACAAACGCCATCACTCCAAACGTCCCCCACTTCCTTCTTTTTCCCCCAGCCTTATATGCTGAGCATGACATTATATGGTATGGAATACCCGATTGGCCAGTTGGGTCAGCTGTCTTGGCCATGCTCCCTCCCAGCTTCCCGTGCACCTGGCAGAGCATGGGAAGCTAAAAAGTCCTTGACTAGTGTAAACACCACTTAGCGACTACCAAAGCATCAGTGTGTTATCAACGTTACTCTCATACTAAATCCAAACCACAGCACTATACGAACTACTAGGTGGTTTAACCCCAGCCAGCAACTAAGCACCACGCAGCCGCTTGCTCACTCTCTCCTGGTGGGATGGGGGAGAGAACCGGAAGGGTAAAAGTGAGAAAACTCGTGGGTTGAGATAAAAACCGTTTAATAGGTAAAGCAAAAGCCGTGCGCGCAAGCAAAGCAAAACAAGGAATTAATTCACTGCTTCCCATCGGCAGGCAGGTGTTCAGCCATCTCCAGGAAAGCAGGGCTCCATCATGCGTAACGGTGACTTGGGAAGACAAACGCCATCACTCCAAACGTCCCCCACTTCCTTCTTTTTCCCCCAGCCTTATATGCTGAGCATGACATTATATGGTATGGAATACCCGATTGGCCAGTTGGGTCAGCTGTCTTGGCCATGCTCCCTCCCAGCTTCCCGTGCACCTGGCAGAGCATGGGAAGCTAAAAAGTCCTTGACTAGTGTAAACACCACTTAGCGACTACCAAAGCATCAGTGTGTTATCAACGTTACTCTCATACTAAATCCAAACCACAGCACTATACGAACTACTAGGAAGAAAATTAATTCTATCCCAGCTGAAACTAGGACAGAAACAAAGATGACAAACATTCAAGCACTTAGGGAAAGCACCTTTCCTCTCCCCTTCCTAGTCTCTTACCCTTGTTATCACCACAGGTTACTCTCAGTCCTTTTGGCAAGGCAATGGGCGGCACAGGACGTTAGGGTCAGCCTGTAGCGGTTTCTTTGTGCTGCTCCTTGTTCCTTACTCTTTTCTTCTGCTCCTCCTTCCTTCTTACTCTTTTCCTGTGCTCTGGTGTGGGTCGTCCATGGGCCACAGTCTGCTCAGGGAGTACCTGCTCTGGCGTGGGTCCTCCAGGGGCTGCAGTCCCTTTGGCGGACTGTTGTGGAGTCGGCTAGAGCTGGCTGTGGCTGGCGTAGGGCAGCACCTGACCTCCTCCCATAGAGGTGACCCCTGCAGCACTGCCTCCCTCCTCTTGCCAAAGGCACCCAATACAATCTGTAAGCTTTCTTCTTAGCTGAGCAGAGCACCTAATACATAGGTCATCGCGTGGTACACACTTTCTTTATGCACTTCATTAAAGGTCTGTTGTTGGGTATCTTACAAGACAAGATATGGGACCACTTATATCCTTGGTCTGACTCAGTACATTATGTTATTTTATTTAATGTCATGTTACCCTACCTTATTTCAATCTTCCGCTGAAGATTAGGGGAGTCCAGAGGTTTTGTAGCACCAAGCAGAGGAACACACAGCTGTCTTTGGAAGTGGAGGGGCAGTAACTTGTCTGGGACCACAGAGGTGGCAGTGTTTAAACTGAGCAGCTCCAGGGTAAGGCTATATGGACACATAATTTTCATTCTTTAACATGAATGCTGGAATAAAAAAAAAAATCTTAAAAACTTTTGCCATCTTCATCCCCATGATCAAAAATCACCACCATTTCAATAACATTAATCTGCTCAGATACTAAGCCGCTGAATGAGTAGTTTTGATTTAATGAATTTCTCTCATCTCGGCTTATTTTCTACTCCTCTTCTAGCTTTAATAGCTAGCTGCTTAATATGAGAGCTGTTCCATTTCATTACCTTTCTCCTGTTTTTTTCTTGAGGTGGAACTAATGCAATGCAAATTGTGATGCCTGTCTCTGATTTTTCTATTAGGCAACTTAGGATTCCATACAGCCTGTGTTATTGAGTGCAGAGCTAGAAATATATTTGAATTTATGATGAAATCCTGGAGTTTGCAGTATCTCAGGTTTGGGGAATTTTTTCCAAACAAGTAATGATATTCAACGATATTCAAGTTTTTGATGGAGGCCTTTTCTGCAAAGCATGTTACACACACATTTCAGTTCTGTTCTTTCCACCTGATGCAATTCTATAGTAGCTGCCATATAAAATTTCTGACATACAGCTAAGCATAGCATGAGCTCAACGGGGCACTAAAGCTGTAACAGTGCAACGTGAACAAGTTCACGGACACCGTTGAACTGCTGGTTGGGGTTGGCAAAACCAAATGTAGGAAATGGTTGAATGAGTTGTATCATGCCAGAAGGACTGGGACGGTATCTATTAACACACACTGGTGCTTGGTGAGCTAGAGTTACCCTAGCAATCAGAGCAATTTCCTTTTTGAGTAAAGAGGAAATAATTTTTGGATTAAGCTCTGCAACATGTGTGTATGCTCTTTTGAGTTTGTAGTCTGTGCAGAAGATGTGCAAATTGCTGCTTTTGAAAACCATGGATGTGGTGTGCATCTCAACTAACACTTCTGCTTTATTTGTTCCTCACTTTTGCTTTTATTTCACGGTATAAAACTTGAAGGAATTTGCTGGGCTGTTGTGTTCGGTGCCCTGGGCAGTCATATCAAAGAGAACCCCTTTCACCTCTGTCTTAAAAACAGGGAGTTTCTTTACCCTGGTATTTTGAAAGAGGGAATGTTCTGCAGCCTTATTTTTTTGATGGTTAGAGACTTTATTGCCAAGTGACATTTTCAATGTATGCATAGCCAGCCTCTCTCCACTTATAGATCAGTTGTTCTTTTCCTGCAGCAAATGTAAGATGTTTTCCCTTGAGAAGTTTTCTTCACTTTTTGTAGAAAGCAGTACTACCCCTTGTCTGCTTTTGCTTTAATGTTAACTGAGCCAAACTCTTTTCTTTGCCCAATGTACAATAGTGATGGTCTTCCTGATAGGAACGGTAGTGATCGGTGTAGTTCTAGAGTCACATCCAGATTACCTTCAGCACCTCTGTCTCCTCACAAATGAAGAGCCATCTGATGTTTTTTGCAGTATGTTTTAATTTCCTTTTCTGGCCTAGATCAGCTCGAAACTTGGCGATTCCTATCCTTTCCCTGCACTCTCTGTCTGCTGAGAAACAGCTTGCTTTGCTGATCGATCCTTTTTCTTCCATTCCCTGTAGCCTTCTCCTTATATGATGCAGATGATGGTATTCATCTATTTAGATGTCTAAACCTCTCATAAAGGCTTATTTCCTTTCTTGGAATATGGGTTTTTGCCTGGATTAAACCTTAAGCCTCCTTTACTAGAATGTTCCCCTCATCCCTACATAGAGATGCCTGTGAGAAAATGACCAACTCACTGAAATGAATAGCAGTTACCATTTTATTGGCCAGGAAAGGGAAACTCTAAGGAGGTTTGGAAATCCAAAAGAAACAAAACATGTGTAGAATACAGGAATTTGCAACACAACAAAAAGAGTTATTCCGGTTACTATTTCCGGGAAGTAAATTTTTGGCTTAGTGGCAAGGCCAGTAGGAAATCCTATAGAAGTGTTAGACCATGAACATATTTGGTAACTACGCCTGAAAGGAAACCCTCAGGGCAAACTTGGCTTGTGAATACCATCTGAAATTGGAGAGAACCTCAAATAACCTTCATGATTCAGGAAATATCAGAAGACACAGATGTTGCATGAATGAATTGGTCGAGTGCCTGGAAGGAGGATGAGCCTGATTCTTGAATGGGACAATCCACTTCATTAGAAGAGAAATAATTATGAGGAAAACTCTTAAGAAAACATATCTATTCTCATGCTGAGGTCAGGAAAGATTTTTTTTTATCTATCTATCTATCTATCTATCTTGATTTAAAGGATTCCACTCTCATATGTCAATGACATAATCAAATTCCAGAGAAACTGACAGGAGTTCTATAAGAAGAACTGAGATGGTCAAACTGATCATCTTAAAAGAGTATCACAGTGTGATTCTTTCCTCAGAAGATGACGTGGAGGGCTTTTTCTTAGGGTAAATGAATGGATAGTTTGGGAAAGGTGAATTTGTTTCATCCTGGAGTTGTATTAGAGATCATTGCATGTTTCTGTTGTGAGAATGAAAGGATGTGCAACATACGAAATTCAAAGGTGTGTACGCAGGTAAAGTGGGAGAGGAAATGTATCAATGGACTGTTTTCCTATCTATACACCTGAGAGCACGCTTTTGTGCAGGAGCGATTAGTTTGACAAGCTCTGACTCATGCTGAAACCACTGGGAATACTTGGAGAAGTAACAGGTTGCTAACATGAGCAAGGACTTTGAAATTTTCATCTACTGCCCCATAACTCAGTACTTATCTGGGATCATTTTTATGAGTCATCGGTGGTTTTACCACTCATGAATAATGTGACCTCTCCAAACTCACAGTGAGAAATTCTTGCCACTTGATTGTTGTGTCAATAATTTGTAATTCAGATATCACATACTTACATATATTTGATCTAATTTAACATGTGCTTGGGACATCTGTTTAAAATAAATCATTACTGAGGCATCCTGAGCTACAAAAAATAAGCTAGCATTTTTGTTAACTTTCCACATATCCCATGATTTTAACGCACTTTGAAAATCTGTCCAGGATTTCTGATCCATATTAATTGAAAAACATGCTAGCAAAGTAGGTCAAAAAGTCCTCCTGAAATTTTGTCAAGGCAAAACACATAACTCATCTTCAATTCTAGCAAACTCCACAATGTGTTTTTAACCAGATTCTGAAGAGTGGGTTTTTTCCAGCTGAACCACAGAGGTGTCAGAGATGCTGCATACCTGACATAGAAGTCAGACACCAGACACCTAACAACACCAGTGCTCTGAATCTCCAGCCCAAGTATCTCATTGATGTTTCCCTTGAGTTTGGAATAAAGCTGGTTTTCAAAATCTGGCTCTGGTATGAAAATGATCCTATCTGATGGTGTTGAAAGAATATAATCAACCCTGCCAATTTATACTACAGTGAAAAAATAGAGATTATTTGGGGTTCAAAACAGTAGAGATAAAACTATGGTTCATATGTTGATGTTTCCATGACTTTTGACCTGAACACCCGGTGACACCTCGTAAGAAATGCCAGGGCAAAATTACAGCCCTAATTAAATGCTGCAGTTTTACCTTCAGAGAAAACATTTTTTTTTTTTTTTTTAAATTTCAAAAAACCAGAGAAGACAGAGGAAATTGCTAGAGGCAGGTTATGATTTTAATCATGTAGGACACATATATTTGTACCAAACTATGACCAAGTGACCTGTGTAACATATGAAGCATGTTATAGGATACTCTACTCACTGGAGATGCTGCAACAGTATTACAGTGCTGTTTCCTTGGCAAGTGTCTGAAGTGGAGGTATGTTGCTGTACAGAGAGATTTCAGACCCAAGTCTTTAAAGCTATAGACACTCTTGGCTCCCATTAAACTAGTCCTTGGCTTCAGAGGGCATTAAGCCACCTGAATACCTCTGAGAATTTGGACCCAAGTGATCTATCCATAGTCACAAAGGAAAACAGAGGCAAAGCAAGGGCCTCCTAAGTCACTGTTTTGTGCCCTAAGTAGCATTCACCCTCTTTTTCAATAACAAGACCATCTCTATTCTTAAGAGTTCAGTCCCAACATCATGAAGGATTTGACAAGTAAGTTGTTTGATGGGAACAAACAACTCTAAAAAAGACCAGAAATAAGCAAAAAAGCAGAGCATAAGGGTAAATGTAAATTAATTTGCAAGGCCAGGAATCTTAGCCATAAATCACGGGCCATTACAGTTTATCCATGTATTTTATTTTGAATCTGTTAACTTCTACTATTTTCAACCTGTTAACTTCTACTGGTGTCACACAGAAGGATATCCAGGAAAGAGAGAAGAAATCACTGCTCTTGCTAGTCGTCATCATTTTTTCACCTCTACTTTTCCTGTTGAAAAAGAAAGAACGATAGAAGGTAAGTTGTGTCTCATAGGTTCAATCTGCCTCGTTTCAGTTTGCAGGCACTGGTTCTCATTCTGCCTTTCTCTGCTTAAGAGTTCTTCTCTATCTGATATTGTCTTCTCGTGAATGTGCTTACACACCAGTCAAATCACATCTGAGTCTTCTTTTTGAGAAGGTAAAAAGATTGATCTTGTTAAGACTCATACTGTAAGGCACTTTGTCCAGCCCTTGAACAATTTTTGTAGCTCTTTTCTATCCCAGGGATTACTTTCCTGACTCCTTACTTCTAATTGTTGTCCCATCCTTCTCCTCCCCTTCCTTCCAGGTTTTCTAGCTCCACCTCTGGTCACAAAATCACAAAGGCAGTTTTGCAGCAGTGCTTGCACATTTTGACTTTGAGGTCCTTCCCAACCTTACTGCTGTCCACGTTATGGTCGCCAATTCTGCCAGTCCAGCCTGCAATCATTGTTGCTACATGTATAATTTTGTTCTTGACTGTACTAGAGTGTCTTAAAAAATAAGCCACATGGATGTTCCTGACAGTTCTGTCTGCATCATTATCTGCCCTTTCTCCCATCAGTATCATCTACAAATTTTGCCAACAGTAGTTCTGTATTAGATCTTAGGTCATTGTCAAAATGTTGCAGAACATTTTACCTGTCATCCACCCCTGTAGGAACCTTTATTCAGCATTCATCTCCATTCATGACTTCTTGAGATTTTCCCTCCACTAATCCTTTGCCCATTTATCATCACTCTATTCATATTACCATAGAATAATTTAGCTTGGAAGAGATCTCTGGAGCTCGTCTGATCTAACCCCCACTCAAAACAAGGCCAGCTTTAAAGTTAGAGCCAGCTATTGTGCCGTGCTGATCTTCAACGAGCGTGTTGCGCTAAGTCAAACACATTATGGTCTATGCTATGTACTGAATTACCTTCACCAACCAAACAATGCTTCAGTGAGGATATGAACCCTAAAGTTCCTTCCATACCTATTTTTCTGTGTGTCTAATGATCTTGTTTGACAAAACCTATTTTCCATCATCTGGGGGACTGACATTTATTGTATTTCCCATTAACTGAATCTCATAGCAACAAGTAAACAGGAAACTATTTGGTGGGAAAATTTGCACTCATTTAGAAACAAAGGATTTTTTGCTCTGCATCACCCTTTGTCTGTTTCTCTCTTTTTTTCCCTGATATTTGTGATTTTTCTATTCTTTTCTCAGCATTTCCTTCCCCTGGTAACTCTTAATTTTCTTACCCTTTGTATTTCGTCTATGGTCTCTTTGGAGACATCAGGAGTGAGCTGACATGAGCTGACTCCTGTTCACAATGTTCACATGAGCTGACTCCTGTTCACAAAGGCAGCCCTCCTTTCAATCTTGCATCTATTAGTGACAGATTTGTGGTCCACCTGAGCTGCGAACTTCTGTGGCCACCTGATTCTTCAGAAATCTTCTCTCGGGAGAATTCCTTTATGTAATGTGTATAAAGGACACATTATTACCCATGAATGTATGAAGCGGATTAATTTATACAAGTACACATAGAACACATCCTAACCAAGATGTATTTTGCAGAACTTTCCAGTTCTGTTTCTAGTCTGCAATAAAGCGCACACACACAAGAAAACAGCATTGTGTGGTCTGAATGAATCTTTTCAATGCACCCTTTTCTAAAAGGCCTCTTCCTTTTTTTGTCCTCCCCATCTTCTTTCATTCCAGATGATTAGTGAGAAAAAAAAAAAATAGATAATTGCCTAACTGTCAAGTTAGGCTATTGTAAATATCATTCTCTTCAGTAATATTCTTCAATTATATTGAAAGAACTCAAAGAGAAGAATGAAGGTAGATGAGTTTGGAGCAGAGAGGCTGAGAAGATGACAACTGGAGTTGTTCTTTGATGAAAGTTGTTGGTGACCATTGCAGTTCCAACTTTCTTTCCAATCATGGTTGCAAATTTTGTTCTTTTTTAAGTGCTAGATCTGGACTGTGTTATTTGCTTGATTCAGAGAATATGGAAAAGGTTGAGTAGATTCTCATCAGCTGTCTCTTTTGACATTACGGCAACTTGGTTAACATCCCATAACTTTCTAGTAGTGTTGGTACAGAGTACTCTGGCTCCAGCTTGTGTCTTTAACTTTGCAACAGGGTCCAAGATGTTCTTACAGCCTTTTGAATATCTGTGGTAAGGACAAAAGCTTGTCATCATGGTACACCATGAAAGTAGCTGGTAGGTTCTGTCCCTGGTAATGATCAGAAAAAAAGAGTAATTAGGCAGCTAAAGGGGAAAAATGCTTATTGCTCAGAAGTGGTAGACTTTCTCCTTGTGGTTGTAAAGCAGAATTCCTATTAGCACAGCAGGGTGCGTTTATTACCTCCGAAAGCAAGAGCAGGCAAGTTTAGACTTGAATTTCTTTCATTTTACATAGGCCAGAGGCACAATATTACTGGAAGCTTTTTTAATGCTAGGTGTGTCACAAGGAGGGGAGGCATGAGAAAGGGTGTGTTTTGGAAGACTGTAGCTGAGTTGGGTAAGGGCCATTGGCCAGCTTCCTTTTCACACCAAAAGTGCAGCTGGCTTGTCATACAGACCTATGGCCAGCTCCGGATTTAAGCTGCTAATAATATGTTATTTTTCTCCTTCAGGCCCCTTCACAGCTTTAATTAAATCATACTTGCACTTGCAAAAGTTTCGCTTCCTGGCATGTGCAGTTTTGTCTGTTCAAATTCTTTTATGTAAATAGAAAAATTACAGGCCTGCCTTACTACACTTGTTAAGGCATGGGCCCAAAGCTCATCTCAGGCAAGTACTGGGAGTTAGTGCAACCACAGAAGTCTTCAACCCAGAGATGGATTTACTGACAGAGAAAGACAGGGAGGAAGAAAGAGTGGGAAAAGGGAACTAAGGTGACAATAATTTCTCTGTCAGCACTGGGTTACAAGAGAAAGGAGTAATGGACCATAAGAGGAAGGAGTAATGGACCATCTACTACAACACCCTCCAGTCTCCCTTCAATCACATTCTACCCTACAGAGCTTCTAAAAGCTTCACCTCTGTCAAAATACCTCTATCGCTTATAGGAGCGATGCTGAGTTTTCATTTATATGATCATTCAAGCCTTGGTCACACTGATAAAGCCTATAAGAATTAATAGGAGCAGAGTAAGGTGACCAAATCATTTACCTTTGGATGTACACAGAGCATCATTAGTTGCGATGGATTTCAAGAACTGGCAACCAGAGTGTATTTGAGGTGAGTGACCAAGAAACAAACTCTGTATCTCATTACTGTGAGCCATCCAGTATGATTTACTTAGTGGGACAATTTGTGGCCCACCCTGCTTTCCGAAACTGCCAAAATCTAATATTTTTTGACACTGACCAGTGAAGTGTGTAACTGATACTTTAAATGAGCAACGTGACAAAAATAGCAGAGAAAGCTTTTAATTATATGGGATTATTCTTAACATGTACTAAATTTTCCATAACCTCAGACTTAGGACTCAGCATTTCTGATTTCAGTAATTTGCAGTCAGATAATACTATGTCTGTGGGCAGGAGGGATAAATTTAGATCTGAAATGAATGACATACATTGTAATGAGATGCAGGCAAGGTACGGGATCATCAGGAATGAGTTATTTAGGTGGAGATGAACTGGAGGGCAATCCAGGAAAGATGAGGCAAAACACTATATTTGAGGGTAGATATTCCAGTCACCTTCGGAAATGACAAATAGGCATTCTCTTCCAGATAATGTGAAAAGTGGCTGGTAAGCAATTTTCAAAAGACGATTATGTAAGTGGCAAGGAAAAGGCAGAGCTAAACATGTGGGATTAAGGAACCTGGTAGCTCCATGTTGAAGGATGACAGTGGTAAAGCAAGATATTTACTTTGCAGATCTGCAAGAACAGTTTAATAGAAGGATTATGCAAATATGCTTCCAGATAGTTTGAATTATTTAAAAGTTTTGTTACATTTTCTCTAGACCCAGTAACAAAAAGGATTATTATGAACCAAATGGCTAGCGCTCCTAAGAAAGGGACAAGTCAGTTTGGTCCATGAGATACCTGTCATGTTCTTGAGTGCTGGAGAAAGTGACCAATCCATTGCAGGAGCCAGTGAAGAGGAAATCTTAGATTTTAGTAATTTTAGAAATAGATTTCAGATTCACTTATTTTTCCTACCTGTGTCTGGTATAATACTCAATTTTCTTAATAATACTCATAAATTTCTGTTCTTTTAGCTTGGTGTTAAGGACATATTGCATGTATCACTTCTAATCTGGTCAAGAATCTACATTGTCTCCTACCAGATGAATTTTCAAGTAGTATGGAGGCAATCATTATTAATAAATCTGAGCTAAAAGGTCATGTCAAAAATGTTATTCTTCAGAGAAGTAATAATTTGACAACTTCTGGATCTGTAATGACTGTCATCTTAGTTGAGTAACAAACCTGAAAACTGAGCAGCCAACCTCCCCCTTCCTTCTACGCCACGTAGTGTCATTAGCTGACTTTCAGTATTGACACAGAAAGTGAAGAACCACCTCTCAATTATCAAAAGGTTTCCCCTCTGAGTGCTCATGTAAGAAGCACTCCAGGTGACTTTTAGATGATTCACCAGTTATCACTACCTGAGTCACGCATCCCACTGAGTGGGTGAAGCTATGAACTTCTTTGTCTTCTGATATGCTGATTTGCTATGACAAAAAATTACCTTGTGGCATCCAGAGTTTTCACAAATCCATGTGAGGAAAGAACGTGGCAGAAGGTCTGAGAAACAAAGTCCATCTAGGATGGTCGGCTGTTTAAAGACAGAGACCTGAAGGTGAATTTGCACTTTATTGGAGTTGACTTGCCATTCGCTTGCAAGGCTCAGTGCCTCTGCGCACACGTGGCTGTGGTGGTGGCAGTGAGGAGCCTGGTACAGCAGCCAGTCTGAGAACACCTGATGTAGAGCTTCTTACAGCTAAACACCACAAAGCCAAGTTTTATTCTCAAAAAAGAAGGTTGTGCTGCCTCTGCTTATGCTGGGCGTGGGGCACTTTTTGGGATAGAAACTGTGGGCCACAGGATGACTTCAGAGACATAAAAGTGATGTAGGGTGAACAGGCATTAGCCCAATGGCAGAGGCAGGAGGTAGTTATGATCAAAACTAGCCTACGCTGCTCAGGTTCTTGCCCTGTGCCATTAGATACACGTCAGAGTGAAGGAAAAGCTTGCTGAGTAACCTGCAGAGTCCAAGAAATACACAGAATGGTGCAACAGGCAAGGAGGTAAGGCAGACATGTTAAATCTGTGCTAGAAATACTGGAAGAATATAGGCTTCACTACGTAGGCCGTCCTCCTGCTCACTTTTGGGCTGACCCTACAAAAACTGTCACCTGTCAACTGTCAAAAACTCCTATCTGGAGTAGGAAATGTTCTTCCTATAAATGTCAACAAAAACAACATTGTTCCACACACGAACTCCATCTACAAAAATGTGCTGCAGAAGATCCAGAGCTGGAAACTTTTGCTTAACATCAATTTGCACTGTATTTACTGATTAAAAATGGGGAAAAAACACAAATTGCAGTGAATAGAATGAACAATGAGTGAAGAGTATCCTTCACCTGCAGCGGTTGGCTGGGAAGGGAAGCAAGATTTTCCATGAAGATGTAGCCAGTTTCTTTTTTGTTGGGTTTTTGCTTCTGGTTTTTGTCAATTTTTTTTTTTTTTTTTGGAGGGGGGGCAGGGTGTAGTGTTGTTTGTCTGTTTTGCTAAAACATTTATAATTTATCTCATACTTACCAGCCATAGTTTGTGGCTCCACAGAGATTCCCACAGCCACAGGATATGGCATCTTTCAAGTAAACTAAGCCTTCTACCACTGAGGTTCCAGCTCTTTCTCTAAAATTTGAGAAAGCAACAAGATGTGTAGGTTGGTTTGTGTCTGTTTGTAACTATTTTGATGGTTTCTAAGTGGTAATAATTTGAAATATTATTGCTTTTCTCCACATAATTTTCTTGTAATATTACAGCTAAATGTATCCTTTCTCACCAACGTACAGGGAAACCTGCTGCTGCAAAAGATGTTAGCCCATGGAAGAGTTCTGGGATGGTTTTCCTGCCTCACAGAGCATTTTGCATGCAACCTATGTTTCATCATTTTTATGAGAGGCCAGGTGTGTAGGGAGAGGTAATAGCTTGTACTAACTGATTGATGTGCTGGGGAAAATGACACATTTCTAGGCACACACATCCTTGACTTTCAATGTGACTAATGAGTACTAGACGCAATACCAAAAGAAATGAGTGACCAAACACTGAAGGTTGGAAGCAAGGAATTTTAAACTTGACTTTTTTTTTGTCTTTATTCTGGAAATGTACTGTAATTACCTGGTTGGGGGGATACTGCATGCATAGAGCCAAAAGATGATTAATGTTAATTTTAAAGCAAACAGAAACAGGAAAGGCCAACGTGCTCCACAGCTAAAAATACACTTTCATTGAGGAACATGACATCTGTGGATTTACAACCCCAAAATTATTTGTGAATAATGATTAGCTGCCCTCATATAATTAACTTGCTTCAGCAGTGACAGGTTATCCTTAAAGGCACCAAATGGTGTTGACTTTCAGACCAGAAAAGCTAATCTAAAAACACCTGTAAACCTAGGTGAGCCTGCTTTCCTCATTGGGAATGTAGCTAGCTTCTGTGGGACATAGGACTAGAATGGTGCAGTAAAGCAAAGCTATTTTAAAATAACCTTCACAAAGCTGTGAACACTTATATTTGTGTCAGGGAAAACCCCCAAAACTAAGTTTTATTAGAGATGTATGGATTTTTCTCTGACAAAGTGTCCACTAGTTTATTTCATGCTTTGCCTATATCCATTGCTCTGAGGGGTATCATCTTATAAACAGAATACCATTGTTCATAGATATGAGACAGAGCTAAAAGCTAGGATGGACTACTTCAGTCATCTGGTCTGACCTCCATAATCTGAGGCATGCGATTTCACTGATGTATCCTGCACCACCTTGAGATTTTGCTGTTGTGTTAGAGCACATCTTCAGTCTGGGGTTTTCACATGAGGGAGAACACACCATGCCCTTCATTAAGATTCTTCCAAACCCTTGTATCTCCTCAAGGTGGTATGTATAATCAAACCAACTGCAGACTCCTTTTGGTTAAATTAAATGCATGGGAGGAAAGTGTAGTCACTTGGGATGAGATGTATCTTCTGCTACCTAAGCATGAGAAGCATCTAGTCGAAGGTAGTTTTCTACAGTCGTCCTGCAGTCAATGAGGAAAGATGATTAATTCGGAAGACTCATCCAACTCGTTTTAGACACTTCTCTTAGAATGAGATGAATCATTCTCTGGAGACACCTATCTGCCTCCATGGATTGCATTTCTATTTTGGACTAGGTACCTAGCTTTTTGGTGGCTGAAATTAGGTGAGATGACTCTCACCATCACTGTTATCCAGAACATTAGCTCATGAGTGTTCCTTTCTCTAGTTTCATCATCCTTTTTGAAATATGTGTACCAAAACTGAATAGAATTTGTAATTGTCTCTCTAGCACTAGAAAAAACTCCTAATATCGCTTCCCTACTTCTGCATAACCTTCCCCAGCTTATACACCCAAAGATAAAAGTAGATCCCTTATGCACCATGTTATGCTAAAAGCTCACGTTCAGTTAAATACTGGCCAAGATTCCCGGGTCCATGTTCCAGTCATTAGTCTCACAAAATGTTGATGTGTTACGTATTCTCCATTTGTATTGGGGCTGTAGCATGCAAAAATAAAAATGGCTGCATTTTTGAAAGAGAAAGAGGAAGAGAGAAGGAAGCAGAGTGTGATCTTTAAATAAAAAGAATATGATTTACCTTCATCTTCCGTATAAAATATACCACTCATTTTATCAATTTCTCTGTCTAATACAAAACATGTCACACTTGACCACAGGCTAGAATATGCTTTAGAAATACATCTGATATAACAATTCCTAGTGCTCTTTGAATCAAGGAATATGTGAGGAACAGAAGTTTTCTTGTTCCCACTTTTAGGGATCAAATGACTGGCCTAGTAACTTGAACCAGCATCAGAATTAGAGCTCATCCACACTGTTGTTTTTTAACATGTTATTTTTGCTGCTGGGGAAAACTTGAGATTTTCTGTCCCAGTTGTAGTCAAGTGCAAAACAACCAGTACGAGATGGCAGAGGTATTCAGCAGGAGCAAGAGTCAAACATGGCAGAGAATTCAAAGAAAAGAAAAAGTAAAAAGTAGATATCCTTTGGTTTAACTAGAAGACTAGTAGAAGTTCATTAAAACCTATTGGATTTGAGCAAATTTAATATCTGGCTTTTCATGTTAATCTGCTGAATTGAAATAATTTCTCTTTCCTGGTTGAGTAAGATTTATAGCGTAAGAATGAATACTGAATAGTAATTCCTCTAATCTGGAGGCTAATTCCCTTGCTTATTGTAAATACTGATATTCAGCTAGTCCCAAAACACATATGTGACACTAAAACCTGATTTCAGTTGTAATTTGAAAGCACATCTAAATATTCTTTGCAATAACTTGACTGCCTATATGAAATCTGTGAAGTTGGCACATTCATTTTCATCTTGAAGCCAATGTTGTCTGAAACTTAATCATTTAGAGACAAAGAGCACTCATTCTGGCCTGTTATTCTGGCCTGTTCATAAATGTTTTATTACAGAGAAATGGTTCCAGTTGTCAATCCCTAATCACCGGAGTGAGAGAAGAGCAAAAAATCTGTGGCATTTATTGCAAGCGTCTGAGCTGGGAAGCTGGATTAGGAAAGATAGGGCTACTGGCCTTCAGGAAGTCAAAATTTTAGCCCGATCTCTTTCCTCTGTTCCTCAAAGGAAGGAATTTGCATGTTTGCAGCTGCTCGGTTTACCGTCAGCCTTGTAGCCCTTCAGTGCGCTCAGATATGAGCACAGTCCTCAGACATTTATGGTGTCAGGGAAATTGATGGAGAAAGGAAGCCAGTGGAGCTGGAAATTGAATGACAAGCCTCTGCCTACCAGAAATCTTCAGGGGGAGACCTTTGCCTAGAATTGAAGTCTTGCTATCTGACCCTTCTGAGCCGTGAAATTAGCTTTAGCATGCGTACTTTTGCTTCTGATTTTTTTAACTGCTAGCCCCAGGAAGAACAGAGCCAGTATTTTAGATTGAGAACACTGGGCTCTTTCTTCCACATCTGTTTTTGCTACTGTCAGATGTCAGCCCTTGCAGCTGAAGTCACCTGGTTAATCATTCCTGTCTGGCCAAATGCTCCCAGCTCTGCTCAACTTGTTGGGGTGCAGGACATATAGAAGAAGAATCTATTGGTTGAAATGCCTGTGATGTATATTAGAGAAGTGATCAAGGCAAAAGCTGCTATTTCTAAAGGCCCCTTGCTATGTTTGATTTTTCAATGAGTTGTTTCCCCTAGGTTAGCATTCTCAAGTGCCGTACCCATATCCTGTGGTTTGGTTTCGTGCTGTTGGCACAGGATAGGCCACTGAGCTTTATGGAACAACATCTACAGCCTGACTCCAGGGTGCTAGCTGGGCCAGAGTATCAGCTTTCATTTTTCAAAGGGATGGATAGCTGAGACTTGGATGAAAACCTTCTGTCTTTCACACCTCTCACACTCGTGTCCCTTCACCCAGGAAAGAGACCTGCAGGGGGTTTTGCACCCCCTAGGCTGAAGGAATGTCTTAAGTGATAGAGATCTGGTCAAGTGAAGTAAGGATTCAGCTGACTGAAAGATTGGGGCAGTTTCCAATTATGAACTCATTCTGCCCAGATAAAATCATATTGCAAAACCACTTGCAGCTGTTTTCTGAGGCTGGTCATTCTTGGACTCTGTCTGCGAATAGCCTTTTTCCTTAGGTTATTCAGCCTTAATTAGCAAATTCCTGTTAAGAATGGACATACGCAATGCTAGCACCGTTGACATTTATGTGCAGGCCTGAACTCCCAGTACATTTGCTGGGGCATTTTCTAAAGTCCTATCACACACTCAGAGCTGGTCCTTGCTCTCCCCAGCTTCCTTGGGGAGCCTGGCAAGGATCCTCACTTCCACCCTTCGCTGCCTGGGTAAGCCACTGGCAACCACAGGAGGCTGAGTGGGGTATTTTGCGGCTCTGTAGCTCATGGGTACGTAATATGGAAATACTGTGGGTTTTTTATGGTGCAGTCGCTTCATTTTTCCCGCAGCTGCTCCTTAAAGTCAAGCCCCAGGCAAGCGATTGAAATCCTCTCCTCAGCCTGTGAGTAAAAAAACAAAGTCCAAACAGCACATGGGATTTGTGTTGGCCACGGTTAGCAGTTGGTAAGTGTACGGGACCTGAGCATCTGGGTGTCAGGCCCACACAGTGCACTCCTTGTGCAGAAATGGTCTGGCTGGTGATACTTCATCTATTTTCTTATCTTAGAATATCCTTCAGAGAAGGTAACACTGGAAGATAGAAAGTGCCTGCAGCAGTCTGCAGCACAGGGAGTCTGATTTTTTTTGGCTTCATATACAAAGTAAAAATCTGGCATTAACCAGAATTTGTGTGAACTGCCCTCTGGGGAGGGGATGTTAACCCCAACGGCTCCTGCCCCAGCACCCAGGCAAGGAGGACACAGTCCAGCATACTTATGCAGTGCACTGGGCTTTCCCTCCTGCCCTGTGACCCCATGCACCCAGCACAGCTGGCTGGGGGACGCCTTGATCTGCTACCCACCCCATGGGGCAAGACCACCCACAGCAAGAGCCTGGGAAAGTAGCCACGGCAATAACTCATGGCCTGTATAATAACTAAGTACGTGGAGGGCCTTGCAACTCCTTTGCTGCAACAGTGTCAGTCTACCGCCCAGCATTCTCCTGTGCCAGCATCTTCTTTACCTCCTCCTTCCTGCAATTCCTTGCAGACACCACCTTCTCAGGGTTTCCACAGTGACCTACCTATAGAAGAGGGAATCCAGAAGCGGAGGTGTAGAGAGAGGAAGGATATAGGGATGGAGAAAAGAGGGACCTTGAGAGTTAGAGAAAGGTGTGCGTTAGTTATATGGGATCACAGATCAGTAGAGACATTCTTGGTCTCTGAGCTCAGAGGTGCCCAGCTTGGCTGGCATGTTGCCCAGCATCAGCCTTGGGCTGTGGTCCTTTCCCAGCCAAATCCCTTCCCGTGTGTCAGCCCATCATGCCATGTGCACAGTGAAAAGCAACCTGAGCACTCTGAAATGGCAGGACAGATATTCAGCCTGTCATTGTGGCGGGTTTTACCTTGCCCTGACTTACAGGAAGCCTAGAGTATATTTTGTGTCTGAGTTGGTCATTTTGTCATTCCTCTTGTGGCTCACTGAGAGAAATAAATAAATAAATAGGCTGTTGTAAGACAAAATTTGTCTCATGTTAATAAATACCATATATTTTGCACCCTGTAAGTGCATATTGTCCTCTGCTGACTATGAAGAAAGCCTGTTTTTTTTCAGATATCTACAACTGGCCAGGTGAGTTCTGTCTAGGGGGAGGGAGCTGAGACACTCTGAGGTGAGAATTTGCAGTTCTTATAGAAAACTATCCAGGTAAGACACAATAAGTGCCCATTTATCTCCAGGAGCTAAACACTTAGCTCAAATCTCCAACTATGGTCTGGCGGTGCTTTGAAAGTTCACTCTCTTTTTCCGAGAATCTGATACTGGCCTCTTATAATCAGCCCTAGCTGCTCAGAGGAGGCCCTTTAAAAACACCTTCATACTTCTGGCCCAAAGGTACGTTTCTGGGCTGTGAAAGGTGCCAAGTGCTACAACACAGAAGCACTTGTAGGGCCTGCAAGACTGTACGGTGGCATTATACAGCTAAGAGATGGTAGCCAACTGGCAATATAAGTAGCCCTCTAACTCTAAGCCTAGCTAATGATTGTACAAATTAATTAACTCCTGGAGGAAGGGGGAATCATGCTGGGGAATGCTGCTAGTCGGAGGGAACTAAGACTCATAGCTACCTCATTAGGCAGAGCAGATGTCAGCGGTCTCTGGAGCGCTGAGAGAGATTAACCAAGACGCAGCTCACGTCCTTCTCATTTCCTTCTGCAACCTGCAAGGGATGTTATGCACGTGGAGGGAGTTTGGTGTGGATGGAGACTTGACTTTTGTTCCCAGGGAGATGTTAGCAGAGAGAGGAGATGGAGCTGAATCCGACAGATTCAGCAGAGGAAGGAGGAAAGGCAGAGGAAGTCTGCTGTTAAAGCCGTCTAAAGACAAGAGGGCAGAGTAGAAAACTTACGGGTGACCCAGAGAGGGAGGAAAAAACAAGATTCTTTAGCATCATCTCATCATACATCACTGATTACCTGTTTCTGAAAACTCAGGGGAAAAAAGAGGTTAATTTTGTAAAAGCTGTCAGGAAAATCAAGAACTGTTTTAGGACAGACTATTATGTCTGGCAAGGAGATAGTTAAAGATGTGGAAGCTTGTACAAGGGAGGAAGATGAAAATGGATGGGTAGCAGGGCACTTTTGGGATGGTATACATCCAGACAGCATTCATTATGTAGAGAAAAGGTATAAAGTTGAGGTTTCAGATGAAGGAAATATTATGTTATGTAGTCAGCACAACAGAATAATTAGAGACTGGACAGCAGGGATATGAGAGAGGAAGAGAGTGTAAGAGCTTTGGGGTGTCCAGATAATTTTAATTGTTGACATTCACAACAAAGAAGATGCAGTCTTGTTATTACTTGGACACAAGGCTTGCACTGAGATTTTGGAAGCTGTGCGAACTGCAGATGAGACACATGGCAAGTTGTTATGGACACACAAAACAAATCCATCTGAAAGCATCTTGCTAGCAGATTCTCTAATTTACACTACTCTTGAATAGCTGTGCATGTAAGCTCCCTTTTATCCAGCCTGTCAAGTCCACAACACCCACTTAAATATCTGTGTATAATTGCTCTTGGATTTGTTGAGATGAGGCCAGGCTAAATAGCCTTGTTTCTGAGAAAAGTTACTCACAGTCCTGCTCTTAGGCTGCTTATGACTTGGGTGGTTTGGCACTACAGAAAACAAGACTTCTCATGTGTTGCGTCTGAAGTGTTTGTGGAGTTTCTTGACTGAGACTGAGAGATTTTGTATGTGAAGAGGGGCATCATCTGGGCACGCACTCTGGATATGTGTGCAAATGCGTGTTTCTGTGTTCGCAGGCACGTGTACACAAGACGCCTTATGTAACTCTTCCCAGAACTCCACCGCTCATCTGCTCCATGCAGACATGACTGCACAGAGGCCTTTTATTGTGCTTTATAAATATGTGCCCTTGTTTTCTTATCCCTGTTGGTTCGGTTTCCAAGAACAGGATGGATAACAAACCTTCTATTCTCTCTCTCTCTCTTTTTCTCTTCTTGGATCTCTTGAGGTTTTTTCGCCCCTTCAGTTTTCCAAAGAATCTAAAGCATTTTTGTGGTTCTCCTGTAATGATACCATGTCTAAAGCAGAGTGCCTGGCAGACCACAAGATACAATATACACACAACGGGTGCATTTGCTTTAACAATCACAAAAACTTCAATGACATTTAACTAAATTAAAGTGATTCTTCCCAAGCTGATGTCCTATGTCAACAACTTCTTCAGCTGAAATATCTTCAGTATGGCCAAGCCAAGGACCATCCCGATGCTACCTGTTACATTACAACCTACCCATAATCTCCATGCTTCCTGCTGCCTCCTCAACAATTTGATGACCAACCAGTTAATTGCTGTTCCAAAATAAATGTATAAAGATCATCAATTTAGGCTTCTGATTTTTTTCCATACAAATAATGTTGTTATCTGAGCACTACAGATCCTATGCTTGAAAAACATAATGACTTTGGAAGTTTCCATTAAGTATCAAGTCTTTGCTGTTGTTTTATGTCACTTCTCCTCCCTCAACGAAGAGACATTCATTTAAATATATAAGCACCTTTTTTTTTTCCCTCACAGTGGCAAGGAGTGTGGGAAAATCAATAGATGGCCACATGGCACCGAGGAGAAACAGAGAGGGTTGGCTAATGGGACAGTGGCATAAGGCAAAAGAAAGACAAGGGATAGTCCTGCCTAACAGTTAGTGTCAGAACCCAGGGTAAGCTCAAGGTGGGCAGCCCGCCTCAGATGAAGTTTGATCGCTTGAGGAAAAGGTTGTCAGAGGTGGTGCCTCAGATACCCAGGAGCTGGGCTTGATCAGGTTGGAAGCCTGGTTTTTCTTAAATAAATCCTCACTTTGCCAAATTGGCTCAGCAACTATAGGGTCCATGAACATATATCTCTGGTGCCTGTTCGTGGCTCAGCCCTGCACCGAGCCCTGTTGTGGTACCTGCAGCACTGCGAAGCTCTGGTCTCCAAACAGCTTCTGATTCTTGGGGATGAGAGCAGTGGAGGATGGACAACTGAGCCACAAGCTTGTTTCCAGGACACTGTGCAATATATTTGGACCCTGCGAAGGTATGCACATAGTTCAATCCTCAAAGCCTAGATGTGTTATTTCAGTTCTCCCTGGGGCTGGTATCTCACAAACCACTGCAGAAAGCACGTGTCTGATGACTCAGAGGAATTTTCTTGCACAGAAGGAACTTAAATCCAGCTCTTGTGTGTCCCAGGGTGGTGCCTTAACAACAGCAGCTTACTTTTCCTTTCTCTTTTTGCTTAACAGGTTGTAACATGCCTTTGGTTGTCCACAAAACTTGTTGCATCTGCACCTTACAGTCCTTTTCCCCCGTTTTGTCAGTGTTCTGCCTTATAACCAGCCCTGCCTTTACAGACAACCTTAGAATAAGTGTGTGACATACAAATCCCCTTGTTAGAGGGGGGAAAGATGTGGAGTAAAAAAAAAGAGAGAAAGCTATGATTGTCTAAGTGTCTCATTTTGGTTCTGATATGATGGTGCATATGTGCAATCATCTAAATTACAATTTATTCATGCATTACAGTTGAATGATATTAATCAAGAAGCAGCATATTGTTAAGCAGAGCCTAGTAATATAGCTTCATAGACGTTTTTTCCTTTGTGCTGTTTAAGTGCTCTTGTGTAAGTCTTGCAGAGGAGTTCACTTTTCTCTTTTTGTAATCCAGATAAGTTTAGCAAAGAGAAAAATAACTGTCCTTTGTGTTTCACTGGGTGAAAATGAACTCCATAGTTCCGGGATAGTTCTAAAAAAAATTGTCAGACCTTAAGGAATCAAAGAAACTGAATGGAAACAGTAGGAGAAATTTAATTTTAAACTGGTTGAAAGTAGGACTCCTTAGGAAGTTGATAGAATTTCATAGCATCAAGAAACCTACACACATAAAACAACTACAGAAATGTTACCAAACCCCCTTACAGCTTTTTTCTGTGTGAAAAGCTTTCTAATAAATAGATAAACCCAAGTACTGAAATGTAGGAATGTATAAACATGTATATATAAATTTCAGACAACTTCTTAAATAGGATCTCCTTTGCCTGAACTTTTAAGACACTTGTAGGAGATCCCTCAAAGGTTCTGTGGACTGTACTGGTTTGTGATTAGCCTGTCTGTATGTTAGATATCCATCCAGCAATGCATCTTCAGTGAAGTTTATGGGGTACCACTGTATGAGGTAACAGAGAAAAGGTAATACTGGTTGGGAGAGTGTCCAGGTAGTTATCAGTCACAAAGAAATGTGGAGAATATTGTCATCTGCTGCAAGCATCTTCTTGTGTGACTTCTGACATTCCAAAGGCAGCTTGACTTTCCTGGTGGCAGAGTCCCGCCTTCTGGAAGAGATGCTCTAGCCATAGGCTGACCAAGTTCTCCCATTTCTGGACAAGAGTCCCTGCCCGTGTCTGCCCAGGAGTTCTCCCCAACCCAGTATCAACCTTCTTTTATTTTTTTTAAGGAAGTTCATTTTATCAGTTGAAGTAGTGTTTTGATGTCTTTCATTTGGAACTGGGAGGGTGAGAAAGGATGCTGGAAGGAAATCGTACGCTACCAGTAGCTGAACAAAGCTTTCCACAGAAAATGACAAGCTTTAGCATTAAAGAGAACTAAAGGACTTCTATGCCTATTTATTTATTGCATTGTTACCAAAAAGGCTTTTTAACTGACATAATTTTACAGAATGGGAAGCATACTGTGGAAAAATGAGAACTTTTCAAGACAATTTTTTCCTTTGTGCCTGAACTGTGTATTATATATATAGCACGCTGAACTGAAGCCATGGGTAGAGAAGTAATGTACAATGCTTGGGAGTGACTCCTTCCACAATTACAACAAAACAGAATAAAGCAACCCCCTGAGAACACAAGGTTTGTCAATTTGTTCGTCAGAAGAACGGCCTGAGGCTGCGGGAATTTCTTCTTGGGCAGCAGCGAATTAACAATAGCCACAGAGTTGGTATCTACACTGTTACATGAAAGAGGATCAGGGACTGGTCCTGGCCCCAAAGCCAAATGGCACACGCTGGTCTACATGCACATTAGCCAGGGTCAGCCCTCTCCATGGCAGATGTGTCTTGGGGGGAGCTAGCTGAAACTGTCCAAAGCAAAGCCAGGGGAAGAGCTAGCAGCTGAACAGTATGACCAATAGCTGACCCTTTTTAAATTTACTATTATAGATGTATCCAGAAAATAACTGGCCTTTTTTTTATTTAGTCTTAGAGATTTATCCAGAGGTGGCATCACCATCAGCCTCAGGTAAATCACCTCAAACCTCAGTTAGAGTTGGAAATTTCCAAAGGTATCTGGGAGATCACTTTCCTTACGATCTCGGTTCAGACACTCAATCACTGAAGCATTAAAGGACCACAAATATGGCAAAATAAACTTCTCTGTAGCCCAGGTTACGTTCCTCTCAAGAGAGCAGCCTATCTTTCCTTTGTGGATGAAGTCCTTTATGGTGTGTGAACTCTGACAGACTTCTCCATGCATTTGTGTTCCCTTCATGAATGAGGTATCTTTAGAGATACCTGTAGAGAAGGCTGATGCTACAGCTAAATATCCTGCCCATGGTGACATTTGGTAGAGTGCTGGCTCCTTCTCTAAAAACCTGTGCCAAAGGACATCTTGATCTTCATATGCCCATCCCCCTATTCAATATAGAACAATGTATTTAAAACATAAAGTGTTACAATAGTTAATTAGAGTTTATGGCATTTTCATGAAGAGCAAGAAATGATGATAAATACATGAATAATGACCTGGGAATGGATCAGCTATTTTATCATAAATGAATGTCAATGAAGTGTAATTTTCTGCTTTAGGAGGATTCCTGCACCTGGTAATATCCTTAATAAACATTAATTAAAAGGTTAATCTGTTGTAGAAATTGCTTTTCTCTGAAGCCACCTGAAATCAATTTGAACCCAATTACAAGCAGTTATCTATTGTTTATGTGGTTAAAGATTAGAGAATACATTTCTGCTTGTCAGGAGCCATCAGAGCAGGTTTTGAATGTCATGATCAGAGGTGATTCTGAATATTTGAATGCACTTTAATGAGCATAGAAAAACCATTAGAAAATGTAATCAGTCATATTTGATGACTTGACCTTGGGACTTTGATAACAAGGGGTCTAATCATTTCTGTCTTAAGTGCCAACAGGATTTGCTCTTGAAATCAATTGACCATTGCTTGCTCACTGAGAGGGTAATCTTCCTTGGCAAAGGAGTATAAATTACAAAAATCCAGCAAGTTATATAAGTAGGTTCAGAATACTATCTCTCACAGACTCACAAAATATAAGATGCAGCTGAAAAATGATCAAAGGATAATACTCTTCAAAGAAGTTTGGAGACGAGCGGCACTTAGTAATTCTAGCAAAGTTCTGTTCTGTACATGCTCATCTGCACTGAACATTGAGCTGCAAACCACTCTGCAGCAGCAAGGGTGTATATGTTGCCTTATTTTCATGGAAAAATGTTTGACATTGATAAAATATGGCTCATGCATAATTTGCATCCCATTTGCATCCCATGTTGATTGGAACTTGCTCTTCCTGCTGTACAGGAAGACCTGCACTTTCATGGATAACATATCTCCGTACTGGAGCCAGTAGAGGAAATAAAGGAGTGGGGTCTTAATACCTTTTCCCAGAAAGGATAGGTAGATATTTGTGCCTCTCATATAAAAGTTATGTCTATATTCCTCATCATAAGTTTTGGTCCAAATCAAGCAGATGCTTGAGCTTGAATGTAGTTTCACCCGTATGAGTAACCACGCTGAAGCCAGAGTATGCACTTGTTTAAGAACAGAACTTATCCCAAGTGACTTTGGATGTTTGAAAATTTAGGCATCTCTTCCATTATTAGTGGAAGGAGCGAGAGAGAGTTGCAACTCCAGAGAGCACTTCCTTTATCCCAAGATAGGTATTAAATACAACTGGAAGCAATTTCCCTCTGAAGGGATTGAATTTCCTCTTCATTAACTACGAAGGGACTCTAGAGGAGGCAGCTTAGGATTTGGCTGGCTATGGGTAAGATTTGTGGGACTTAGATTCATATACACAGCAAATTTCAGCCTTTCTGTATTCATGGATTCTTTAGGATGACAATTTTTGAAAGCCAATAGAGTTAACTAAGGCATATGAACATAAGCAAGAGATGATCTCAGGTATTTCCAGCAGACTGTCCTATGGGAATGAAAGCATCTCAAAATAAATGACTGCCCACTCCAAGTGAATGATGACATTTCAGTTTGTAATCAGCAAGATGTTCGAATGTACATATTAGAACTTCTTTAACGTTTTGGTGTACTCAGTGGTAGAAGATGCAGATATACCATAACTGCTAAAACACATTTTCATTACATTTGTGAGAAGGTGAAGAGGATTTCAAATTGAAAACCTGTTTTTAAAGTCCTCCCATCCCGTCTTAAAAGCCTCTCCCCCAAACCTCTGAACACATAGAAAGCCGGTTTTCTTTAAAGGCCTCATGTTGTATTTCTTGGCTATATCCAGCAGTGAATCCTGTGTAATTTGATAACGTTTGTAAAATCCGATTAGATTCTTAACTGGAGAAGTGATGGTTGATAGCTTCAGACTGAGTGAAATTTTGCAAGGTCATATTCAGCTTGTTGACTGTAAAATTTTCCATTCTGTAACCCAAAATGTTGAGTTTCCATTAAATCAGGCTGTATGAAATTTCCAATTTAGATAGTAGAAGGCTGGAGTTGAATGGAGTAATTATGAATTATCTGTTTCTTTTTTTTTTTTTTTAAACATGGGAATGTTCTTTCAAATGAGCAGTCTGACAGACAACCTCAATGAGTACATCTCAACAACAAAAATAAGTACAGATCGTACTTTGTCCAAGCTGAGGAAGCACCAACAACAATATAGAGGAAGAGAAAAAAAAAAAAATCCCGACATTCATTTCTTACAATGAGTTTCCAGTTCAAAGTCTCTGAAAGCTTTGCAATGATTTTGCTGAAAAGTATTGGAATTCAGTTCATACAAGTCTCTGTAGGTGTAAAATGTTAGCTGCGCAGTTCATGGACAATTCACTGTTACGTTGTTATGATTACCGAACACGTTGTCTTTCACATATTTGTATGCTATAATAATGATCACACTATAAACAAATAGTCAGATGGATTTGATAGCCTTTTGTTCTGTATTCCATGAATGGCTTAAATAATACAGTAGAGGGCTATTGGCCTGTGGTGTTAACTGGGGTTGAGAAAAAAAATTGAAGGGCATTTAAACTGTAGCCTAAAACTCAGCACATCCAAACTAGGTTTCAGTATCTTCCTCTCACCTATTAAAAATCCTAAATTCAAGACAGATCCTGGAAGGGGAGCCTAAAGGTGGCTGGCACTGGTACTGCGAGCACTTTCTCTGGTGACTCCTTTCGGGACAGTTTGTAGCACAGTGTCATGGTGGGGTGGTGTTAGGTAAACTTCTTGGGAGGCTGCTAGGGCCTGTCAGCGAACTACACTAGAAAAATTACACCAGAAACTCATCCTCTGGCATGTGCCCGTTCCTGGGAACCAGTGGTGGTACATCCCTGTCGTCCAGCACAGGGACTGGGGGGGACTGGTCGCTTTGGCTGTTCAGGGGTTTTGGTGAGAAAAGTGTTTCTCTCTGATTAGAACTTCAGTAAATTACATAGAGAATGAAAGTGAAATCTGGGGAGAAGTTACCTGCTCTTTGTCAATATATTAACAGATCTATCCATCAAGCTCCATCACATTTTAGACAGTTTACAATTGCCAGTTTCAATTCCACGTAATGCCTTTTAGTTTAATATGAATGAAGTTGGTAATATCTTGAGCGTTGACACCTTGATATCAGTGCCCAACTACCTTCACATTGCCCATTATAATGCACGTTTTTATTTGATTTTGTAACATCATTGGGCTTTTACAGTTTAAGTTGATATTTTCCACGCTGAGTGTCTGTCTGAGATATTGCCAGACTGTTCCAAGCACTTCTGAGAGTTTAAGGGAAAACTCTGTCTCTGTATTATATCCTGGTGAACTTATTCTTTCTGAAGTGCTTGCATTCCCCCAAGAAAAGAGGAAAAGGTTTGAAATTTGGCAGGAGGAAGCCTCTGAAGCAGGAATATATCGTTCGCTGCGTCCAGGAAAATCTGCCCAAATTTGGCCAAGTTATGAGCCTTTGAAAAATGGTTTGTATACTGCTGGCAGCAAAGGACTCTGACCGCTCAGACTGCGTCCCCCCATGGAAGCAGGGGCTGAACACACATTTCCCTGCAATCATGGGCACAGGGTATGCTGGGGTCATCGTGGGTCTCCCTGGGTGTTTCTTGCTTTCTTTTGGTGCTCACTGTGCTCCTCTCCATTTGCTGACACTTAGGCGTTGAAGAAGAGGGATGTGTGGAGGGGAGAGCCAAAGAGACCTGGGGTGGAGAAGGGAGACAAAGAGCAAGTTGGCAGAGTACTGAGAGAAACCAGCAGGGAGGAGAAGCAAGCCTGTGACAGTGACAGGCTGAAAGGGATGGGAAAGAAGGAACCAAGCCTGGACAGACTCAGGCAGAAGGTTGCTGCTCTGGAGCAGGCTCTGCTGCAGTGTTGGGAAGAGACCCCCAAACTCTTGGTACTACCATTCTTCTGCTATCAGCTACAGTCTGCAAAACAGACTGAACAGACATCATTTCTCCAACAGCACGAGTTGTTGGAGGTCGCAACAACCTGCTATCACTTCCTATCTGCCCTCGCAGCAGGGGTCTGGACAGGAGAGCAAGAGGTCCCATCTGTCCTCACCAACGTGGACAGAGGGTGCTCTAGGGTGCCGTCTGCCTGTTCTGTCTGCTTCCTTCCTTTTTGGTTGAGGAATACTGAAGCACAAAATGGCCTGAAAGAACATTTATTCAGGCCGTAAAGTCAAGTATTTCAGTGCTAGAAAATGCTGCAAACATAGTTGCTGGGCAACCATAGGCCTGGACCTTAACTAGCTCACACACCTTAGGAGCCAACCATTAATTACATGATCACATGCCATTTTTTCCCCCCACAAGTTACAAAAGATTAATTGGCTGAGCAGTCCTGAGCATGTTTTATACAGATTCCTTGGACCTCAGCCCAGCTGTTACCCAAGAGAGGTGTGCGCAGCGCACTCGGCTATGGGCTTGTTCTAGCAGCCCAATCTGCGTTTTGGATCGCACAGGTAAGGGTTCATCCCACCGCACTCATTTTGGTGCCAATCACCCAGTTTCTGCTAAAAGGCTGTGCTGTACAAGGGGTTGTCTTTAGTCATGTTTTCTGAGGGGTCTGTGAGGTCGTAGGTAGATCTGTTGTCCCAACAAACCCTTCTGACAGCAGTTGTTGCTTCTCTTGCCACGAGAAGACCCTGGAGCTGCAGCTGGGAGCTATCTGGCTGGTGTCCCTCACTGTTCCTACTGCCACACCAGTGACAAGTAAGGGTTTGGTCAGAAGAGGGGCTGATCCCACAGTATTTCACTAAATCCTCAGCCAAGAGTTTGCCAGCAGCAGCTGGGTGAACTCAGCGTGACCTAAAGGGATGTCTGCGGAGTCAGGGGAGCTGTTACACCCATGGTGCAGTATGTACTGAAGCAGATCAGTGTCACAGTACTTAACACCCAACTAGGTCAATCCTTCATGTGCTGTAGTATACAGTGTAAGTGCACTTAGAGGTGAGTGAAAGCCTGGAACTGGCAGATAGGAAGCTAAGATTTGATGTGTAGCGGGTAGGATGGGTCCTTCCCCATGGATACTAATCTAGCTTGGGCTCTCCAGTATTTGCATTACTAACAACAGTGACTTAATCCAGGTTTCCCTGAATCTTCTGAAGCCTTTCCTCCTTGCAGCCCCATCCCGTGTAAGAAACCCGGTCTTGCTTGCTTATGGTTGAGAAGGGCTTGTTATCAGATAGCATCCCTGCGTGTAATGCAAGCGTGGTCACCAGCTCCTGCTCACTCAACAAGGGTATGTGTTGTGAAGATGCCAAACCATCAGCTCTCTGGCTGTGGGTTTTCCAGTAGTCAAATGGCCACGTTTCAGCCAGATTAAAATAAATAAATGCATATACTCACTTGCACCTCTCCTATAATCTCAGCCAGGTCCTGAGCTTCCTATTGCAACCCTCCCTCACATTGTTCCTGCTCCTATTTCTTGGGAGGTAAACCTTGCTCTGCCCTTTCTCTCAGGAGCTGCTCTACCCATGTGTCCTGCTTCCTACTGCTGCTGTATCATCACCTACAAATCATGTTACTGATGCTTATCTTGGCCACAGGCTACATCCCTTTTCCTTCCCCCTTTTCAGCCTCACATCCAGAAGGAGGGGAAGAAGGACAGCCAGTGCTGCTCTCCATCCCAAGTCTTAACCTGACCTCCCACGCTCCTTGGCCCTTTCTCTACTCCTGAGGTAAATCATGTACAAGAGATAAGAGTCGTCTTCTCAAGGAAGCAAGAAAAAATATTTGCTACAGCTCAGTCTGGGGATGTCTTCTGTGTTTCATTCCCTCAGTAGCTTCTTCAGTGATTGACTGGTTTCATCCAGGCTTGGCAGTGGAGTAGCTGCAAAGACAGTTGACTTCCCACAAAAGTTCCCCCCCTACCCAGTCCCGTAACTGGGGACAGGAGTGACCACACTTCAAACGTCTGCAAGATTTTTTCCTCCTGTTTGATCCTTTCAGCTGGTATCTTTTTTGTTGAATGAAATAACACCCGGTGTGCTGCCAAAACAACTTGAAGGAGAAAGGGTCTATGGGGGAATGAAGAATTTTGAAGATATATGTGGAGGAAACAGAAAAACTTCATATAACCTAATTTTGAGCCCTTCAGTGGTGAGACACAAATCCTAAGGCACTGTGTTCTTCATGGTTTAGCTGGTGGTATTTCTGGATGGAAAGAGCCTGCACCTTTGTTATCAGTGATGAGACAGATATCTCAAGTTTTTAAAATAAATCTCTCCTTCTCTCTGTCACATTCTTCTGAAATGGTGCATATCCTTGAAGCATTTGTTTCTCTGGGAACATGAGGTACCGCCAGAAAACTACTTAGATCATTTATTACTCCTGAATATTTAGAAATCGTTAACCTTTACACGCTCCACCCAAGGAAACACTGGGAGAGACTGTAGCATTTTTTTAACTCTTTCACTTCTACTACTCCTTTTTAACCTCTCATTCTGTTGCATATCGGCTTATGACTAGGCAGTTTAATGTGTGTTTTATGAACTGGGTGATTCTGCAGAGGTATAAGGATAAGGAAACCACAACTTTGTTTAGAGGCGGAGATTCGTGTTGAAGGCTGTTTCCACTGTTTAAAGCATTAACGCATCCAGATGTTACCAGAAATGGTGAATAGGTCCAGCTAAAATGTAGAACAGATGGGATCTTTGCCCCAAACTCTTTTAGGGTCAAAGGCCAAATCTATTCCCTGTTCTGCTTTTTCATATGAAATTAGAAATGGAAATAATAAAACATCTCAAGAGGCTGTTTTCTGTCTATTTCTAATAGACAAAACCTGGAGACAGATTTAAGCCCAATAAACCCAATATACAGTTAAACTTTCCCACTGGCTGATGAGCAGTGGAAGACAAAAGCGGGCTGGGTGAGTAGCTCCTTGTTTCTTGGACCTAAGTCTGGAGATCATTCCCAGACGCACCCAGTTCCCGGCACTGCGCAGCTGGATCCCACTTGCCACATGCCCAGCGCGAAGTGGCACTGCGTGCAGCCCAGCCGCGGGATCCCGGCTGCAGCCTGCAGTGCATTAGAGGTTGACATTTGCTCTTTGGTCCTGCCTTCAGGCCACATAAGGAGCGAACCAAAGGCAACACCCCTTCTCTCTTTCACCCCCTGCACGAGGTATTATGAAGAGAAGAGCAATATGTTCTTGGGAAGGATCTGGTTTTGAGAGGGCATTGGTATTAAGAATATTGTTGGCAAAATAACATAATTATTTCAAATTTTTTCAGGCGTGCGATTTCAAACAATGGGTAAGTGGGGCCAGGTGAAATCCTTGGGAAGCTGTTTTGTGTTGTGCAAAACTTTTTGTGAATTAAACCCGAAATCTAGCAGTTTCAGCCAAAGACAAAGAGGGTGATTCTGAGAAATTGCAGTCAATGCAGTGTGATGATTTCAAAGTGAAACAGCTCAACTTTTCAGTTCGAAACATTTGTTTTTGTTTTGAGGTTTTCCTGCCTGCAATAAATAAAAAGGGGTGAAAAGTTTAAACACAAAAATGAAGTGTTTTGTTTCAGGTCGAACCAAACACTTTGCTTGATCCAAAGTGGAATTTTGGGGTTTTATTGTTTTACCAAGAAAATACAGTTTCATTTCCTGTCAACCCAAAACATTTTTTGTAATTGTAGGCTTGCTGTGCTGAATTCAAAAGCCAGTTATTCCTACTGCTCTTTAGGAAAAAGTCTTGGGAATTAATTTTTTCTGGGAAGTGAGTTGAATTTTCACAGGACAGTGCATGTGTGTGGGGAAAGGTGTTGAGGGAGCAGAGCTGAAGATGAAAACTAGCACTTGATGAAGGTCCAAATAGCACTGTAAGTATGGGATTATGGCTGATCAGGTCTTGAAGCCACCCTGGATAGTTATTGTTTTACAGCAGGATAGCAGCTAGGGGCTGGGCTCCTTTTGCACAGCCCAGCTGTGGGCCACCTGAGCACTGCTGCTCTGCTCAGGCCGCTTGTGCCGTAACCCCTTTGGGAAGGACGGGGCTGTGCCCTGCATGCGGGCAACTGCTGGTCCTTGTGGCCCTGCAGCCACCAGCACCTGGGCTGCGTCTCCGACCCGCTCCAGACTTTAGCTCTGCACCCAACGGAGCGTGTTGTCTTAGTGAGCATGTGGCTTTGGCCCCCGAAAAGCAGGGTGGTTGCATTTGGGGCGCAGGCTATACAGTGTGCAGATGTGCGTGGGCATGTGGGAAACAATTGTATATTGAGCTTAGTTGTTTTAGTTGGTCTGATCAGCAGCTATAAAGTTAACACTTTCACATTAATATCTGTTGGGGCAGTCCTTCAGAAGTCCCTGCAGTCTGTGGCTTCTGCAGGTGGTAGAGTGAAATGCAGCTCCATCCCTAAAAGAAAGTGTCACAATCTCTTCCCACAATTGATAAAGTGAGTAAACGCATTGGTGGGCACCAACTGTAGCCAGATCCTCTGGCCGGCTGGCGAAAAATACCATTAAGCAAAAGCCTGGCTGTGGGACTGTGCTGCAGCCCAAATGTATCTCAGAGCTCACTTTCAATAGATGAAGTATTTGGGATTATGCATTACCCTGTAGGGCACAGAGAATGGCATAGTTCTCAAGTGAATTCAGCCGGTGGCATTGTAATTAAGCTAATTACACCGTAGCCTTCAGTTAGGGTAACGAGTTGCTATGCTTGCATGGATTATGCAGCACTGTAATACATGCCATGGTATTTCAGCGTGTGTGTAACCCATGATTTCCTCTTGCTGTACTTCAACACGATGGTCTAATGGTAGGAATATCACTACCTTCTTGAGCTCCTTCTCGTTTATTTTACCCCTGCCAGACTGTCAGCCAAACCTGGAAAGGAAACGGACAATTTCTGGAACCTTTCCTCTAGTAGCAAGAGTCCCTCAGTGTGTGTTACTCTGTGTGTGTGTGTGTGTGTCCCACACAAGATCCATGGGAGGAGCTGGGGCCATCATGGTCTGTGGACAGTGTCCCCACCACATCAACCAAGAGGAACCTTTCCCCGAGATGAGCACAGTGCCGAGCTTGTCTCAACTGGAAGCCAGACTTTGGCTATCTCACAAATTACTGTGTTAAAGAAATCTTTACGGAGCGAGATGTTGGTAAACAAGAGCTTGCTGCTCCTATGATTCACTGCCTTCTTACGCACTTTAAGAGCAAATTTCTCCACCCTCCTACGGCTCTGGGGAACCGCAGACACGGTGGAACCGGTGTCCTCCCGCGGGTGGCCAGGGTCCCCCCAAAGAGTGTGAGGCTGCGGATGGCATTTTACGTGGCAGCGGAGGTCAGGGGAAAAATACAACGCGTGACTGTTTGTCAAGGCGGGGAAGGGGTCCTCGGAAAGGCCTGAGAAGGGTCCAAGGCACGTTCGGGAGCCATCCTCTGTGAGCCTTGCAGGAGCGGCCAAGGCTGTGGCACAGAGGAGGGGAAGGCAGCCAAGCGCCGCTGGGCAGGCGGGCAGGGCGGTTTTGTGGGCAGGGAAGGGCGAGGCGGGCAGGCTGAGCTGCGAGACGAGCCTGGCTGCGGATTCCCTCTGTGAACTCCAGCAAGCGGCTCACGTTTTGTATGCTCTGGTTTTCCTCTCCGGCAAAGGGGAAGATCTACCGCGCTTCTTTTCACCGCGGATGTCGGGAAGCTTAATTCACGCAGGTCCCGCTGTAAACCCCCTTACCACCCAAATGAACACTGGCGTGTGCAATTGGCTCTTAAACTGCAGCATGCTCGCACTGGAGAGGGAAGCCCTGTGAATGTATACTGTGTCTGTTCAGCTTCACATTGGATCTCCGTGCTAAAGCGAGCTGCACATGATACTTGCTGGTTCTTGAAAGCAATATAGTCACATCAGTGTGGCACTGAGCCTAGCTAATTAGCCTTTCTTGGCAGGTCTAATTAGGCTGGGCACTGAGCCACACTGATAGAGCTATACTTTTGTGGGTTGCAGCTCTCGCTTGGTCCCAGTCAGCGCGGGTATCTGCATCGTATCCATGCCGTGCTGCAGACACCACCAGTGCTTCCCAGGAGCCCAGGACCCTGGCAGCAAAACCCGTGGAGAGGCCAGCTGAGGACTGAGGAGAATAGCTGGAGCTGGTGGGCTGAAAGGCTGCTTCTTTCTTCTAAGACAAATTTTTGGCAAAAAAAAAAAAAAAATTAAAAAAAAAAAGGTCATGCAGACTTTTCTCTGATTTTTTAACTTGCTGCAATGATTTCTGAAAATACCCCACACCCTGGGGTCCCAGATGAGGTCAGACACTTTAGTGTTCTGCTCAAACCTTTGTGAGACAGAGGCAGTGGCTCTGAGGGGAAAAGCCACAGGAAAGCCCCCGTCAGGGTCTCCTGGTGAATGGAAATCCTAATAATAAAGTGAGTGTGTGCATTCCCTTCCCATCCCTTACGATAGGCTGTGCCCCATTTTTGGACTGAGGCTTAGATGGGTCTCAGCTCATTATCAGCAGAGGGTTAGTCTTGATTTGGCTGTAACAGCTGCTGTGGCACAGAGCCGAAGTGACCCCCGTGTGCTCGTTGTAGTCAGCCTAACCCGAGGAGGGCAAAAAGCAAAGCAAGAAATGAAAGCTGGGTCCCCTGGCTGTGGCGAGCCCTGCCACGGGGGGCAGCTAGAGGCAAACTTGTTAAAATCGGTTGGAGGAGAAGTGAGGAGGTGGAGACCAAGCCGTGGCGAGCGGTGGAGGCAGGAATCCAGATGGCCACCCTCCTAGATCAACATTGCAGACATGAGAATCGAAAGGAGAAACTGTCACAAAAGTAAACAGCGTAAGAGAGAGGGCCGTAATGCTTGGACTGGCCATCGTCCAGGTGTCCACCCTCTTATCACACAGCGCTCTGTGGTCAAACACAGGAGCGGGCCCCGAGCATCTGCGCCCGAAGCACCTAATGAGTGTTTGCACGGCGAGCAGAGCGGGAGGCTGCGGCGGCGGAGGGGAGAGGAGCAGAAAGGAGGCTTTCGAGCACGTGGCAGGCTGCCTGGCCGGCACAGCGTGCGGCAGGGGAGGAAAGACATGAAACAAAAGCCTTCCTGCAGGAGCAAAGAGAAAAGACCCACTGCTGACAGAAATGAAACAACACAGCCCGCTGTGGAGGCCAGAGCTCCTGGGGCAGGCGAGGGCAATAGTTGTAAAAACAGAGTTTTGAAGTCGGAAATGTAACATGGCTACAAATTGCCTCACTTCCCCCCTCCGACCCCCGGCCCCCACCGCGTGTGATGGGACGCCGAGCGGCGAGGTGGCGAGTTGGCAGAGGGACGGGCAGGCGCTCCTGCCTACGCCCGCATGGGGCACCCACCGGAGAGCTCGGCACCCCCGCCCCTCCGACCTCTTCCCAAAACACAGAACTGCCCCAGATAGAAATATTCCCAATGCCAGCGTCTGAGGCCCAGCGGACAGCGGCGGGCAAGCTAGTTTTTTTTTGGAGGCTACCCGCCAACGACAACAATAATACAGTGCCATTAATTCCCAGCGGGCCCTACTCACAATGGCAAAGCTGGACAGATAATTTACAACTGATATATCTGTTGTGGAGACAGGACGCAGGCATTTTTACCAACAGGTCATCTAAGCCCTACAGCAGAATCAAAACAGATGGTGAAAAATACATTTTCCTCCTGTTTCCATCCTGGCTGTGCCATAGCTTTTGGCTGGGCAGCAGGATGGTGGAGGACTGCAAGTTTCACGGCTCTGGATATTGCTTAATCTTCTTCTTCTGTTTTAGTGGGTCTTTTTACCAAAATATTTGCTGTGAATGGGAAGTAGGAAAAAAAAAAAAGATGACTGGAAAGGGTTTCTGCTGCACTGTTTACACCCTTTATACTTTCTTCAGAGCCATAGAAGTTAGAGATGGAAAAGCCATATTAAGTCGTGGAGGGTGAACTTTTCCAAGGCTTTTAAATCACTTACCACTCTGACAAATGACCTCCAGAGAAACTCTGTGTGGCAATTTCAGCTATTGCAGCCCACCAATGTCTTTTCCATTCCTTGGCTGGAAGTTACCAGCCCCACAGCAGAGGCAGCAGAAGAGGACCTGTGCCTGTGCCTCAGCAGCTCCATTAAGAAATCAAGCGATGAACTGCCACTGCTGAAGTGGAGTCAGCCTCCTGCTGTTGACTGCTCTGGGGAGAAGCAAGCGCTGAGAGAGGGGCACAGAGGAGGAGGAGGAGCAACTTAGGTTGGTCTTCTCCTCTGCATCTGTCAGAGCTTGCTGAGGCTTTAATTCCCATGTAAAAAGTGACCTGTGGTGCAATGCAGGATCCTCAGAGGTCTGATTCTAGAGTGAAATCACTCAAGGCCAGGTCTGCAAAGGAAATTGGGTGCATACATAAGCAGGGAGGAATCAAGGAAGATTTATAAAAATGCCCATCAGGCTAGACACTCAACTGTCATTAAAATGCAGAGGAGGAAGACTCTGAAAGAGCAAAAGCAATGCAGCTTGTATTTTCTACCGTAGAATAATTTAGAAGCTGTTTAGCAGCTTTTTCTGATTTTCTCCTTCCTCTTAAATTTATCTTTATTCTTCTTCATTCCTTCTTTCCCAGGATTTCCCCTCCCCCAAAGACCACTTCTTTTTTTTCATAGCATATTTTGTTTCAACATGGAAGTTCACTGCTCATTGAAATAAAACAAAGACGCCCCAGGGATATTGTTGACCGAATCCCGCCTTGTATTTCTAACATCACCATTTTGGAAAGAAAAACAGTGCTACATGGCTGATGAGATTGCTCTGTATTTGTTGAATCTGTGAGCTGTTTAGATGCCATCTCAGACCAGGAAGATCCAGTCAATCCTCTGGTGGCATGGTCTTGGGAAAGGCCATCCTGATGGGAGTCTTTCAGCTTAAGTGTGAGCTGGTCAGCTAACATGGGATGTGTTTCACCCGACCTTGGCAGTCACAGAGACAGTGAGATTAGGCTGGCTGTTCTGTTTCAATAGTTACCTGTCTCTCTAAAAGTAACTCCAGCAGAGGATTTGTACCACATATTTTAGACTTCTTTGACTACATAAACCTCCTTCTTCAGAGGAAGCACCCCTTTCAGCTCAGTTCTTCTTCTATACGTAGCTCTTGCATCTCAAAAGGCAGGTGAAGAACAAATGCACCTAAAGAAGGTGAAGTATGTGGTTATTACTACAGGGAGGCTGTATAATTATTTTCAAACTGTGCCAGTGTGAAAACTGAAATTTTCCACCCATTGCCTGTATGGGTAAGTCACCTGTGGCACAGAGTTCTCTTGTAGCATCCTGTCCCTGTGAAACCTTGGAAGGAGCAAGTCATGGAACTGGCAATATTGTCCAACCACTGGAACAGGAGAGCAGACCTATGGGATCCAGAGGTGCCTGAACATAGACTTCACAAGTGAGTGAGGGATGGTGTAATGAGTGCCCCATATCATGAGAGGACCACATTAATCCCGAGGAAGCATGGCATCCTTTTTTCTGATCCTGCTCTTGCTGTAAAGGGCGAAGCCCTGGCCCAGCAGTCTTGCCACTGACTTGCAAACATGATTTCTCTCTGTCCGCATTTCAGCTGTGCTGCCTATTGCTTGAGTAAAGTGAGAGGCGAGAAGCCACTGCCCTCGCTATGTCTTGAACTGCTTTTGTGGGGTCAATTTGTTGGCCTGAACCCCTACGTGAGGGCCCTGGGGGGAAGCGCTTCTTCTGATTCTCTTTGTTCAGAGGACTCTTTGGTTTAGCACGCCTGAGAAATTAAGTTCGTGGGATAGAGAGTACGGGGGGAAGAGTGGAAGAGAAATGGCGAGTGGGTACAAATTATTTCATTATGAACTTTCCGTGAAATAGCAAGGGTAGAGTCGGGGGTGGAAGGATGTTAATTTATGGCAGCATGTTGTTATTGCAGCCCTTCTTCAACCAGTCATGTTGCAGGAAGACAAGTAAAGCCCAAGCCAAATCTTCCCCTGGGCTAAGCCTGCTAGTTTGGAGATTTATATGCAACTTATATCCAGCCTGATAATTCCACTGTGCGACTGACCGAAGGTCTTCCCTTGCAGGGTAGGATGTTGTTAAAGGCACTGGTATTCGGAACTGGAGCACAGCAGGGTGCTGCCTGATGAGGCTGTTACTAAATTTCAGTGGCCAAAAGCAACTTGTTGATCTCTGTGAATGCGTTGCTTGCAGCACTGGGTACAGGGCTATCTCACAGTACAGCAAACATGGGCTTTTTTTGTCAGTGACCATGCAGAAAATTCAGGCTCTGTTTGTTCGGCTAGAAAATGCTTACACTAGCTTATTTTTTTCCCCTGAAACTCAACTTTCCTAATTCTGTGTGGGAGGGCTTTTTTCCAGGCTTTTTAAAGTAATATCAGTATTATGGCTAATGAGGCAGTGGAAAGCAAGCTGGTCCATTCGCTGTAGCTAATGACTCCATTCCCGTGAGCCTAATCAAAGATTTGTACATTTAATTGCTGTCAAGTCAGCTCTAGCCACCTGCCATTTCTGCCACACCTGAGCTCCCTTCTCCGTGGCCCGCGATTCTAAATGAATCCATCTCTTTTTCTAAGGGAAGGAAAACAGAGCTGCCAAGCAACCCTGAAATGGTGCTTTACCCTTAGAGCAAAGATCAAACAGTCTGCGTTGTCACTGAGCAATATGTATGTTAACTGACTGTGGCACAGATTTTTTGAAAATTTATTAGTCTTGTATTGGAGATCAGGGAAGTGAGAAATACACCCTTGTCTGGACATGTCCTGGACTTGAGACAGGCTTCTGTCAGAGGCGAAGGTGATTTTTGTTGGCTCACCACTCAACAAAGTTGAACTACATTTATTTTTGGTTTTCTCTGATGGAAAATACCACTGAAGCCATTATTCCACTCCTGCAGTGGGCTGGTGGGGTATTTTGACCAACCTTTGTCCTCAGCATCGTGATTCCTAAACATCCTGCCTTCTCCATAGGGAATTGATGCAGGAAATGTTGTGGGGCCATGTTCACTTGAATGTAACAGATAACTCCTGTTCATTGTTCCAGGGGAAAAAAAAAAGGGAAAAAACCCAGTTGCTGCTAACATATTGTGAAAAGAAAATGTTCTTTGTGATCCTGGGTGGATCAGCTTACATCTGTCCAGGCAAGTGTGACTCCTAAGAGTCAGATATATAACATCATGTATTTCTTCAAATGTATTTCCAGAGAAATTTTTAAAGTTATTAGGAAAGATGCAGTCTATGAAGTCACACCAAAGCATTATTGGTTTCTAGATAAATGTTCATTTTTTAGCCTGGTTTCCTAGTGAAATGAGAATGATGGGATCATATGGTGTGATCAGTCTGTCTGATCATCCCTCACTAATCACTTTTCTATGCTTGGCCAAGTTGAACCCTAGACAGCAAAGAAAGATGAATGTGGGAGAGATTACATTACTGTTTCAAGAACATAAGTACCCAGGTGGAGGTGCAAAACTCCACAAATACCTCCTATGAATGTCCCAAGTAGAGGAAGCCTGGCAAGTGAATTCATATGTTGTCAGCAAAAGAAGAGAGACCATATGGGTGCCCCAAGCACAGTGACAGCCTTAGCTGGAGATTGCCATAAACCACAAAACACAGATCTGTGGAATATGAGGCATCATTGATATCTATTCTCACAGAACTACTTGGTTTCCTTTCACAACCCATCACAGAAAGCAAAGACACCATTAAGATACCTAAGATCTTTGACTGAATACAATGAGGTTTTTGCAAGTGACTTGATCCAAATAATACAAGCTGAAGGTTTTTTGCCCCATTGTGACAATGTGGAAAGGCTTTATTATAGCTTTTAATGCAATTTACTTCAATTTTAGGAGCTCTTCCTCTGCCAGAAGAGTTTAATTGGCCATGAAGTCCTGTGAGTTTTTGCATTATGAGTTGACAGATGCATAGATTAATTTAGCAGGAAAACCAAAGAATAAATTAAAGGGTCTGAAAACAGTTAAAGGGTCTGCAACTATTTGTATCATTCTGAGAGTTTAGAGCTAAATTCTGATGCTCATTTTGCTATATGGCTAATCACTGTTGTACTTTACTGCAGTGCAAAACTAAAAAGAACTTCACTTTTTGGCCATTACTGTGATAATACGTTTAAAATTTCTGCTCAGAATATCCTACAATGTCTTCAGAAAAATAAGTTGCTATGTGGGAAGGCACCTCTTTCCTTTCCTCTGGGCTGTCAGATAACAGAGGCTCACATGCATATGGAGGGGAGCCAGATGCAAAGGTTGACTGGGGTGCTGCCATGCTAAATTCTGTAACGCCTGATACCTAGATTAGCCATGTGAGCCACCTCCTAAAGATATAAACCCCCGGGTTTCTATGCTTTCCTTTATTAATGAATCAAGCCAGGAAAGGAAGAGGACAGCAACCATTTCCATCAATGGCTGAAGTATCTTACTAGACATCGGAGAGCCTTCAAGCGAAGGGAGAGTATTAAATGTAAGGCTGGAGATTCTTGCTCCCTTCCTCAGTCATCCATTCCTTCACGCATAGCATGTTCAAAGCTCTCCTGTAGCTTGATAGTTTAAGTCTTTCTTTGAAAAGGAGGAATGGAGAGTTTAATTTATTTTTGCTTGGCCACATTCACAGTGAGATTTTTAGCCAGATAACTAAAGCATATAAGAAAGGCATAAGGTTAGTGATGCTTTTCCTTCAGTGATGTTCTGAGCAACTGTCACAGAGTCTTACATGGACTCCAACCTGGTCAGCCTGTGGGGAGGATGTCCAGAGTGTGCCTCACTGGGTCAGCATCCCTGGGGAAACAGCAGAGGAACCTCTAGCTCTGGGCTGCCAGTTGGGTTTAGGCCGAGAAAGGTGTTGAGATACTCCAGCAGGAGCTTTTCTTTTGCCTGTGCCTTTCTCGGGTTTGCCTCCAGGTAGCCACATGCTTACTACGCAGGAGCCTGCTGACTTGATGGTTCCCAGCAATGCTACCAAAGCTGGAGCTGAGCCATAAAATGGAACATTGCAGTTCCTCCTAGTGTGTGCAAGGCCATAGTGTTTGCAATGCTACTGCAATGTAATAATGACAACGTTTATGAGGAGGCATAGTTTCACATACTCTGTTGCAGGACAGAGGTCTTTGACCTTTCACAGAACTATCTTGCAAAACTTATTGCCACATATCCCAAAAGCCAAGAGCTTTGCGGGATTCATGGAAGGGTTAGACAGGCATCTTGTGTAACTGGGAGCCCTGCAGTCCTCTTCTCCTGATCTGTTTGTGCAGTGTGTAGGTGTGGAACTATTCAGGACTTTGAGATGAGTGCAGTAGTGTTCATAGGAGGAGCGTCCCAAATTATAGAGGGTGGACACAGAGCTGAACAGAGACTGTAAGTAGATTCAGACCCTGCTCCTTTTCCACAAGTCACATCAACTCCAGCCATTAATTAGTGTACTAAAGTCAGAACAGAGCTCCACCCTGGCCTCTCTAAGGAGGCCTGAGCCCTGGGAAAGGGGTCATGCCATCAGCACCTGGGCTATGATTGAGGATCTGTTACTTTCTCCAGCGTCATCTCCAGCAGATCTGTCCCTAGAGTCTCATTCTTGGTTGCCCTTATCTTCATAAAGGGTTCATAAGTGGGAATATGGAATACATAAATACCCTGAGCTAGCAGTGAAGAAGACCTTCACAGAAGGAATATATAAAAGGGTCTAAAAGCATTTCTGCATTGCTGGTTTGGGAAATAACTGTCTCTGGATGCAGGTTCCCTTTAGGGGCAGGTTCCCGGACCAGAGAAGCACAGGCCTGACGCAGAGCTGCCATAAATGTCCTCCCAGATGTGCTCAGCCTATTCAATACTCATGAATAGAGAGACCTCTCAGAAGCTGACTAAGGCATTTGGGAGAAACGGGGGTGGGTTTCTCCCCACCTGGGGCCCTGGACACGTTCTTCCCGGCTCATCCAAAGCAGCATTAAGATCAACTGCAGAAGGAGGTAATACAGCTCCAGCGGATCTTCTGAGCCAGAGGAGTGTCAGCAGTGGCTTGTGAGGATGGGAAAAGTCAGGAGCAAACACCAACCATAGGATGGACCTGATACACCGCTCTGCAAACGCTTTCCCACTGCAACGTGCAGAGCTGGGGATTTTTGTGCTGAACAATTAGCAGCCCGTTTAAAAATTATATATACTGGCTCAGTTCTTTGTAAGTAGTTTTGTTATTCCTTTTGCTGCTTTGGCTGTGTTTGGCTTCCACTTGACACCATTGTCAGTGCTGAAGACAAATATGCATTTGTTTTGATTTCCTCCTTAGTGTACATATAACTTACAATGGGAAAGCCTGGAAAGTCTGCAGGATAACCTCCTTAGATAGCTAAATCCATTCTAAATGGCAATGAAAACACAGTATCCTAATCAGGAGGGAGAGTGTATTTTCAAATGTAGTTCAAAAATGCTTTCTTGGACAGTTATACAGCACCATGGTTTTTGTTGAGCTCTCAGCCAAGGGTTCGGATTTCTCCCTGGGGTCCAGAAGCTGGATATCACAAGCCACTTGGCATAATTTCATAAATACCTCAAAGTATAGCTCCGTTCTCTCTAACTACAGGAGCATATCCTCACAGTCAGCTGTTTCTGAAGCACCACCTGAAACACTGCAGGAAATCGATGAGGGAGCAACAGGGCAACTGGCTCTTGGATGGCAAAAACAGGGATCTTCAGCATATATTGGAACCAGAGCTTTCCTTAATTGGAGTTGAAAAGACTGTATTATCAAGAGAGAGGATCCTTGGAACATAAAAGCAACATTATTAGCTCTTCTACATAGGCATTCAAATGGTAATTTAACCTTTGTCTGAGAGAATAGATTAAAGCAAGAGCTCAGAGCAGTCTTTTCTTTATTTGCTTCAGTTACTCCTAGCTCATGTACTGGCATTTCTGCCTCTGTCTGCATAAGAAGCAGAGCTATGGAAACTGAGGCCTGCAGGAAGTTCATTTCTCTCCTCCTCCTCCTTTTCCCCTGTAATTTAGACACCTGCCTGCTTTCCTCTTAGGAGAGTCACAGCCTAGGTCTAGGGCTGGCAAATGCTGCCACAGATAAAAATGCAGACGAAGCCATGGTGGGTGGAAGGAGCAAGGCATGTGGCAGTCCAGGTCTGTTTACTTAGCTTTTCAGCCTACTGTCAATATTACAAATAGCTGGTTTTGCTCTGCTCACCTGGAAAACTTGCACTGAAATTGCAGTTTCTACAAAATCTTAATTTTCCATGACTCTCTTCTTTTTCTGTATGTCTCCTTCAGGAAAATCAACCTCTGGTTCTTTTAGAAATGTTCCATTAAACTGCATATGCATTCTGAGAGCTGTAGCTGGTATCAAGGGAGCCCTTGCAGACACATTATAGGAAGTATAGTTTGTCTAGGAAGTTCAATCCAGTGGGGAAAAAGAACAACAAAAGTCAGTGGACTACCAAGACCTTGCCAAGGCACTGGGTGTAACTGAAGTTGAATCGACCATCAGTGAAATGCATTGACATACAGAAATATTTGGATTTGGAAATAGCCAAACACTTTCTTTTAGCTGATAACATTGAAACATTGATAACACTGAAATTTTTGTATTTCATTTAAGAAACAATTTTGGGGGAACTTGGGATTCCTCAAATAATGTTAACACATTAACTTTCATTCCAGTTAGAGACAAAAAATATATGGAGTTTTCCGTGGGGAAAATAATCTGAATTTCTCTTCATTCTGTGAGTCATTTGCTTGTCTTTCACTTGTATAAGAACATTTAACACTCGCAAAAACTTATTAGAAGTCTGTGATCTCCATGGCTCCACAGGAAGCTGCACACAGAGAGTGTCGTACTGGCCATGGAGGGATACTCCACATCTTCAGCCCAGGTTTGCATTATGGCCACCAAAGGACAATCTGCCTGTGGTGAGTAAGAGGGCAGAATTTATGACGTACAATATCTTTGCCATAGCAATCAGTGGAGTACTTTCATTCTGAGTGATTTCATTTCAAACCTAACACAATGTTTCAGGGGAGAAACAGACTATTTCCCTGTAGGTCATAGAATCATAGAATCATTTAGGTTGGAAAAGACCTTTAAGACCATCGAGTTCAAACAGGCTACTCCCAAACAGACACTATGGCCAACTCATAGTGGATTAGTTTGGCTGGGTGTATCAAATGAGCCCGATATCTAGCCAGTTCCTTGTGATAAGCACCCATTTCTCAAATATTGCCGGAATTAAGTGGTGCTTCTTTTTGGGGCAATCCAGCAAAGAAGCTAAGGGCAGAATAGCCATATGAATATGCCAGAAGGGCTTCTGAGGGGATGGCATTCAACAACCTCTGCCTTTCTTCTCCTAGCTCCAATATGAATCACAAGCTGATTCACCCTCTAGATAAGGTTTCAGTCAGTTTGAGGCAGACACTGGATGTTTGTAAGTCCAGCTCTAAAGCTGAAATGAATTTGGCGGGGAGTGGAGGGGAAGTCTTAATGAGAAAGACTAGGCAACCTTAGCAATCTTTTTTTCCCCCCAGACTTCCCGTCACCATATTTCCACCTTGTATGTGTGATTATTTCCATCACACATCCAAGAATGCAAACACATATTGTAGAGTTAGTGTAGCCAGACAGATATAAATGAGTGAAGAATTGTGGTGTCCTTTAGTAAAGAACTGTTAGAACGTGAGAGGTGGACAATCTTTATATATACGCATCCTTTCTAAGCGCATCGATAACCTTTCATGATGAGGAGGAAATGTTTCACCTCGGAATTGATTTAAAAAACATTTACTGTAATTTTTATTCTGGCAATAAATCTATTCAGTGTTTTGGTTAATACATTTCTTTTCCTTCCCAAAAGAATAGTCTCGTTTCATTATTATTTGTTATTATTTTTATTAGTGTTACCTTGAGGAGAGGCGTGTAAATATGTATCAGGCCCTCAAAAGACAATTTCACAGTGTCAGCTGAGTCCCAGCTATGCTCTATAAAACAATGTAGATACAGCTAGAAGCACCTCTCACAGGCCAGGTTTGTAGCCGCAAACTCAGGAGAGCTCGCAAACCTCTACCTCCACATATGCTCTCTGACCATGTCCTCCTATCCTGTCGGAGCAGGGCTCAGGTGACACCAGTACCTCTCCCCTCCAGCACGCCTGGTGGCCTGGGTGCTTCCGCAACAGCACCAAGCACAGGTTAGATAAAGCCATTGAGAGCTGGAGGCTCCACTTGCCATTACACACAACCAAGTTTCCTATTTACTTCCCATACCTCAGGAATCCTGAAAACCTGATGCACACAAATAAAACCAGCAGTGGGATTTAGGGCTGGATACAATGAATATTGTAAACAATTGTTTAGCTCTGGACCTTACCACTGAAAGTTCACCTATCCACACCATCATATTTATCTTGCTTAGCCTAGCTACTCCCAGATTTATCCGACACAGTTAATACTAGGATGTGTCTGTGTGCATGTGTGCCCAAAGGAAAAGAAACCTCAGTTGAAAGTGAACTATTGCCATTTTCTACCAAGTGCAAAGCCTGCTTAGACTTTGATTAGCCATCATTCAGAGAACTTTTTGACTCAGCGATTCTTTGGAGTTAAAAACCAATCTAAGTGTGGAAAGGGTATGTAAACACACGGGTGAACTGATAGGGTATAAAATTCATAGAAATGCCAGGAGAATTTAGAGAAATTTACAGGTATAAATTTGGCATGACACATGAGTGATACAGAATTACAAGGCAAGCTGGTTGCCCTATAAATAAAGTATCTTACACTGACCTGTTTTGAATGAGCTCTGCTGTCAAATGGAGTGAAGCCTTTGCTATGTAAATTGCTGATGTATAGCAAAAAAATAACGAGCCCAGCCTTGCAACCAAACTGTGATACCCTTTTTCTAGATGAGTAACACACTGACGTTTGCGTGCCTTGAATAAGGTTATCAATCTGTATCAGAGTGGTATTGTCTGATTATACAGAATAATATAGCCAGGTTTTGTTTCACCAGGTCAGTGACAGTACTTTGTTGAGAAATTTTTACTTCGGATGTCCCCGTTTTTCAGAGGACCAACAAAGCACACAATTCCCCTGGAAACATACAGCTGACACAACTGCTAATATCCCTCCAAACCAGGTTTCTGCTGTCTGGGGGGTTAGGCTTTAAGGTTTGTGGATGGAGCCACAGGACGATTTAGGTGCTGCATCCAAAGCTATGACTCTCAAACGCCCAGGTGTGCTGCCACTGAACCCTGGTGGCACCTGCCACCCCTGGGGACCTTTGTGCTCAACAGTAAAGTTCCCCAAATGCCTCAAGATCTACTTCTGTTTACAGGAGCACTTCAGCCTTTCAAGATCACCTTGTTCAGAAAGAGGAGCAAGAGGCCTTGGGGAAGGGACCTGAGGTAAGGGACATGAAGTGGAGCTGCAGGAGGTGGGGCAGAGCCATCCACATCTGAGTCTGAGACTGTGTAGAGCAAAAGGAGCTGCCTCCTGAGAGGAAGACTAATGATATGGTCAAAAGGAGAAGAGCAGCAACAAAGGAGGGCACTGAAGCAGGCTGTAACAGGCAGTTTGGATTTTGTCTCTGATTTCAGCCATTATTTAATCAAATGGGACCAACCTATCTCCAGCACAGCTCTGCCTGCTTATACTCAGAAAGGGCTCCGTCTTGACAGCAGTGGTATCACCTCAGGGTCTGCCTTGCTCGTCCTCTCGTCCTGTGTTGTTTGACTTCCACCCCAGCTTGACAGTGGGATTAGCAGGATTTACTGAAGTGTTGTGGGCTCGGCACAGCAAGTGGTGGTGGCAGCTTGGTGAGTGCTGGCTCTCCTCTCCTAGTCAGTCCCGCAGCAGACAGGGCTGGTCTGGGGGGAATGGGCCACTGTCTGGGGAAGAGAGGGATTTAGTTATGCTCTCAATGTTGAGCTAATGGACAGGAGGATGATGTGGGTGTGAACCCCACCTTCTTTTTCAGATGTTCTTTGGGAGAGGTTTTAAATGACCAACTCCAGGAAAAAGATTTAGAGCTGTGGTTTCTAAGTGGAAGGAAATGTCCCTTTTCAGACAAGAATAAAGCACTCAAGTCCTTGACAGAGACAGGATTTAAGACCCAGCTTTCTATGTGGCATATCCTATTAGTGAGATAAAGTGGTTGCCCATGCAACTTGCTAGCAATTGCCTTTTCCCCCCATTCACTTCACAGGCACCCTCAGCATCGAACTCATGACGTGGGACTGATCTACAGCAACAGAACAGCTGCCTTAAGGCAAGTCTTTCCATTACTTTCTGTAGTAATGATCAGGCTCTTGAAGACCAGTCTGTGGTTCCTGGTATGTGTCCTTTTGTTTGCAACATACACAGGAAAGATTAAGCAAAGCACCTTCTAAATTCCTACTCTGGCTGCAATAGAAGTGGTGTTTATTATGGAGTAGAAATGCAAATGTACACATATATGACTTGCATACATGTCTACAGATAATAAGGATAAGACCAGAGTTAGAGCCAAAGAGACCTGAACAGAAGGAAAGAAAGCAGGCAAGGAAGAGCAGGAAAGCAAAGAAATTGTTGCAGAGAAGGAGCCTTGAAGTTAACTTGCCAGCTTGTTACCTGCACATATTTATAATCCATGCTGGTGAGAAATCCCAGGGGTTTTATAGATACCCACAACCTACGCATATGGAACACAGTAGCTGCTGGGTGCACTGCAGGGGTCTCATATCTGGCCAGGCTCAACACAAGCCAAGGAATATAGGAGAAGATACACAGTTAGGTATCACAGAGTTTCAGAATGCGATGCCAAAGCAAATGGAGCAAGATGCTCTAGTCACAAGCAAAAGGACACCACTTCCACATGTCAGAAAGGGGTAGACACTTCTGAATGCCAGAGTACCTACAGGGTCAGACAGAGCCTTTTTGGATTGCCCAGCAATACTCAGGCGCCTCAAAAGCACCTTTGTGGTTCTTGCCGCAATTAATCCCTGGAGTAAGTGCCCTCAGATGAATGGAATTGCAGCAGGGCTGCCCTGCCTGGGTGATGGCCCAGCAGCGCTCCACCCAGCCCTGCATGCTTAGCTTGTTACTCATGCAGTGCTTTGAGATGCTGGAGGCTTGCAACCTCCTAACTCTGCTGCCCCTTCTCTCTTTTCCACACCTTTTAGGTGGTTTCGGAGCTCCAGCCCTAACACAGGCCTCTTCTCACCCTGCTCCCTTGTTTGTCTTCTGCCTCTACCACCTTGTTTGCTTGGCCTATGTGTTATTTCCATGAGCGTGAACAGGAATAGCTGCAGCTTCATGCAGCTTGCCAGCTTCTGTTCCGTGCATAAGTGCCTTTGGTGCAATTGTATCCATGTTATTTGTTTGCTTTCCTCCAAAATAGCAAAATCTCTATGCTCGGACCTAAAGATTTGTGATCATCCTTCTGCCTCTGGCTTTGCATCTTCTGATCCTGTGCAATCATCACACCAAGTGCCATGCGTTTTGCAGAAAGCCTGTGTATCCTTGAAGTTCCAAATCCTCCTCCTACTAAAGACCTGTATTTATTAATTAGGAGTAATCCCTGTTAATTATGAAGAAATACATGCAATGGCTCCCAGCTCTGCATGTCTGCACAGAATACTTCACTAAGTGTATAACCTTTGGCACCAGAGACCTGCTCTTGGGAGAATTAGATATCAGAACGTATTTGTTTAAGCCTTGAGTCACCAGGATGTCCACCGAGATAAAAGTCACTTTTCAAGGTCATCTCAGACCTCATGACCTTTAGGCCCACTCCAGAATTTTGAAGACTTCCTGGTTAAATAAGGTTTATCATTGTTTGAAAGAATTTGGCCTCTGGCAAGTAAAGGTGAAAAGTCATCTATATTTGAATGTTTTCAGTATACAAGCTTGGCCGCTGCCCGTGATTTTAAAGTCGCCCGCTGTATTTATAGCCTGAACAAAGCTGTGAAAGGCATAGTGGGACTCACTAGCACAATTAGAAAGCCATCAAGTGTGGTGTTAATGAAAAACCAGAAGGACAGATTCAGCCCCTCTTTATGCGAGGGCCAGTTGGGAATTGCTTTGTTGAAGGCAATGAAGTTGCTCTGGATCTAGCTCTGAAAATGAAGGTTGGAGATCCTGGAGAGGGGAGCAGGCTGTGCCACATCTACACCCCTGCTGACATAGCCGTACAGGGGTGTAAGTGAAGCTGATATTAGAGGCAAGTCCTGCTCATTTATCCTTCTGTCTCCTCCTGTCGCCAGCGATGCGCTCAGCGGCCGACCTCTGTTCACGTGTAAACCCAGTGAAGACTGAAGTTGCAAGAGGTCAGACGCTGCTGTCAGTAATACCAGAAAAACACCTTGAGGTGAGCGGGGCAGATTTTGATCACTGAAATCACACTACTGCCTGCAGAGGCGTGAGCCCAGATTCTCAGTGGTGTGACTGAAGTCAGCATCTGACACATGAGAGTTTGTCTAACTCATTCAAGGCAATGCTGATTCTCCAGATTCACATTAGTGCGCTTTCAAACCAAAATTTACTGAAACAGGCTTAAATTGACACAACCCTACATGTGGGGTGACCCCACTTATTTAAGGTAACAGCTCAGTGGCTGGCTTTTTTCCTTTATTTCCCCAAAAGTTTGTGGTAGCTCTGTCCCCTGGGTTACCTCCTACTTGCACAACTACCAGGAAAGTAGGAAGATATTCTGATATTTCCAAATCTGTCTGGATCCTCTCTGTGATATAACATACAGGTGTGACCAGCATGAGGTAGAGATCTGCCCGGTCTCTCTGTGTCCTGAAAGGAAGGGGTGACACAAGTTCCTCCACAGTGTAAGTCCTGATGGGCTCCTCAACACAAGCTGAGTTTGCTGGATTGCTAGGGGGCCAATAGCCCTCTACTCCTACCCCTTCATGCCAACACTTTCCATCGACATCGTGTTGAATGTGCTTCCAGAAGGCGCTGGAGCCATGGGAACATTGAGTGTCATAGTGCCTGTCCACCCCACCTCCTGCTGTCCCCCAACCCACGAAGAAGCCCCTATGGCCGTGGCGTGGCTGGCAGCGCGCAGGGGCTTTTACCAAGTGCAAAGCAGCACCAGGGAGACGGCGATGTGCCCTGCTGATCCTGAGCTTGGTGTAGCTGAGGACTGCCAAGTTCAGTTGTGGGGACAGTCTGCAGCTGGTAGATTTGTGTGGGGACAACATGCACTGAAAATGTGTAATTACTAAATTTGGGTTTTATTTGAAGGAAGGAAAAGGATTTCACCAAGGGATCACTGTATGTATTGCAGAGCAAGGCCGATTTTTCTTTTTTTTTTCTTTTTTTTTTTGAGGGAGCCCTTTGTTAAATTCTTGGCAGCCCATCTCTGCCGGGAAGACAGAACTGCTCTGTGCTGAAGCTGGGGTTGGCACATCTTCTTTGCAGCATGCGGGGTGTGCAAAGGCAGTGGGGAAGGCTGCCATCTCATGGTGAACCTTGCACGGCTCCAGCATGCTGAGCTAATCTACCTTGCAGCCAGTTTCCAGGCCAGGTTGCTCCTGAGCAGATGTTTTCTCAACAATTCATGTGTCCAGCTCCAGAAGAAGCCGAGGTGTTTTACCATGGGTTTTGTGCTTTAACTTTGAAACCAACTCTGCCAGAGCCTAGAGTTTTCTGGTTTCTTGCCTTGTCAACATTTTATGTGAGAGCAAAATGGTAGTTATGAAAAACCATGGGGGCAAGGCAATCACTCATCTGAGAAGAGGCCAATTGTCAAAGTTGGTTTTAGTGGTGACTTGAGACCGATACGCTATTGTCTGTGACAGTATTGTCTGCTGAGTCACAGCCCCGAATGGAAACTCCCCCGGAACCGCTTGTGGGTTGCAACTCATAATTTTGGGATTCTTTGGTATTCGTCGCTAACTTTCTGCCGCGGCTCACACATCCTATGCTCTCGCACTCGTTGCCTGACCTCCGCTTCCTGAAAACGTACCAGCGCTCGCCCGACACGGGCTGGAGGCTCCCTCTCTGCTCTGCAGGACGTGGCAGCTCTGTGGCAGGCTTTGTGGTGTTTCCAGAGGTCTCCTGAAAGCCCTGGCCATGAACCTGTGACCAAGAGGTTCAGCTTTGGCCAGTAAGACCCTCTAGAGAGAATGAAAGCATCCTTGCTGAATGGGGGGAGTCCAGAGTGGCAGTGTGGGATCAGGCAGGTGGCCGGCATCTGTGCTGACAGCAAAGGGGGATGGAGTAGAAGAGGGGATTTTTAAGGATGATAAAGGTCACTTGTTTAGGGAAATGGTGAGAAACTTTATCACTGTAAGTGCGTGGGATGCGTCTGTGGTGAGGAGGGGGGGAAACTGCCTTTTAAAATGTTGTTCAAGTCGCACCAACATTAACAGCTGTCTAAAATATGTCTGAATATGCACTCGCTGGACATGTGCATGAATATGCTCCCGCAAATGTGAACGGGTCCTACCCACCACCCTGACTCCCGCAACCGCACTCCTGAGCCCCGCAGCTGGGAATTCTGTTGCATAGCATGCTTGAAGGAAGAGGATATAATCTTTCAAATGTAGGTTCTGGCCAGAGAAAGCTTCTGTATTAAATCTTATTTTTCCCCAGTGTATAGACTATTTTATTTTTAAAAGCTGTTTCTTGGAGCGGTGGAAGGCCAGGGTAGTGCTGTGTGTAAGTACGGGAGGTGAATCAGACTGCTTTCAGCTGACGGGGTCCAGGCTGCTGTATCTCACGTGTACCACCTGTGGGGGTTTTGAATGGATTAGGAACAAGAGACAGAAGAAGCTAATTTGAACTTCCTGAAATATGGTAACATTTTACAAGGAATATGTGCTCAATCCAAAACCTTCACAACTTTGGTTTGAGTCAGCAAATGGAATAAATATCTCAAAGGAACCTCCAGTAATGGAAAAAAAATTGTTATACTTTAGATCAGGATTTTCCTTATTTCTTTTGTGTTTCTGCATGAATATAGAAGGCCAAGCCTCTCCAGGTGTTTTTCCATGTTGTATCTTAATCATATGTTTCTGTCCTGCCTCACAGTCCTGCCTCCCCAAACCCTATCCCTCAGTTCCAATTTTACTACTTCTCAGCTCAGTGCATTTCCTTATAATGACCCAAATCACTTCCTTTCCTTCCGAAAAGGAAGAAAAAGGAAACAACACCCATCCATTTTTAGATAGTAGCCACATGCACAGTTGAATCTGCACGCTGGGGAGGCAGCTGGGAAGGATGCAGCAGCAAGCAGCTGGGAGTGGGCAGGTGTAGGAAGATCTTAGTCAGGTTTGTCATGGAAAGTCAAAATGTGCAATTACAGGGCAAGAAATGGGGTAGCAGACACTGCCAGGAGAGTCATGCAGCTGGGCTGGGATAAGGTCTTTACACAGTATATCGACCTCAGTGGTTTAATCCACCTTAAAATGTTCCAGTGCTCCTGTGTCCCACCAGCCCTATTGCTCACCACCTCCTCAGTTGTGCCAGAACAATCATAGGCAGTAAGCTGTGTCGGTGGAAGGATGGGGCTAAAAAATTAATTTGCCTACAAAGAGATGATAGGCAGATAAATAGATAGGTAGACAGATGAATACACAGGGAAATAGATTATTTTTCCTTTGAGTTCAAATTTTTTCACCGAGTCACTTCAGAGGCAGTCCCATGATTAGTATTTCTGGGAGGTAAGGATGAAGGGAAGGACAAGGAATTATATTCTGAGGACTGGAAATGAGGACCACTGGAGAAAGTTATGATGTGACTTCTGGTGTGCACCAGGTCTCCAGGAAGCAGAGGCAACCTTTTGCTGGACCTAGAAGCACTCTCAGGTTGTTTCTAGTGAGGATGGTGGCAGATGGCTGGAAGAAATGAGGTGTGACTAGCATGGCTCCTAAACTTGCACAGGCCCGGAGGATGTACCGAGCACTGAGTACATAAAAACTCAAGCTGGAACTCATAACACTTAGTCTCCATCACATGAAAATTGACAAGAAATCCTTCAGAGCTACCATGCGGCCAGGAAAGCGGGGAGAGGTGACATCTAGGATTCAGTAATGGTAATGGTCCTCCCTCACCTTTTGCTGGGGAATGGCTTGGGGCTGAGCTCTGCAGAATGATGGAGGGGACAAGAACAGCCCTGCCATCCCCACCATGCTGTGAGGATTCCTCAGAGGTGTTTGTGCAGTGCAAATATTACAACACAGTGCTGCTGCAGACAGGAAAAAAGCTTGAGTGCAACCACTTAAGGTTTAAACTTGGTACTGATGGGTGAAGAAGAGGATTTTTTGTCTGTGGGGACTGCTATTCATACACTGCTGTTTAACTTCTTCAGTATGAAGATGAATCCCCCCTTCACATGCAACATACAAATCTAGCACAATAGGAGCACACCGTGCACTAGTTTTCTATTTAAAAGCTTGTTTACAAGAAAGGGATAGGGAAAAGCAAGCGTGATTAACTAAGAAGAACTTTTTCCGATGGAAACTCTACTTTGCTTCAGATTGTTAGAAGTAATTGTTCCCCATACACACTCACACATGCTACTCTTTGTTTGGGACATAAGTCCTTTAGATGTCTTTTCTGGCTCAGCCCTCAGCTTAGAATAAGGCACGTGTTGGCACAAGTCTGTGCTGCTCCACCAGGCTGCAGGGGCTTCCCTGAGGTGCCGAGGGGACCATCTCCCTCTGCTGTGGTGGACATGCCCCCTGGAGCCACCCCTCTCTCCCTGCATGGACTGCTGCAGGAGCTGGTGGGGTTGGTTAGCTTTTTGAATATTTGAGGGATCAAATGAACGTAAAAGCTGGAGCTAGGAGGGGGATAGGGAGAGCTGAACTGGGTGATGGTGACATGAGAGGGAGGGGGAGGAAGAGGACTGTGCAGTTGGAAGCCACGGAGCTGCTGGACTGGCTTAGCCATCTCACCAAACCTCACCCCTGTGCACCCCACGAAGTGCCTGGGTTAAGTGAACTAAACATGGGTTGCTAATGCTGCTTCTTACATCCCCTGTTTTGAAATAATCTGCAAGGTACACGTGAACGTCTGGTTCTTCTGATGCTGCTGGAGAGTAGGTGGGAATTTAGCATTCATCAAGTGCTGGGAGAGCTGGAAAAATTGGGGCAGTTTGGCTTGGGCTGAACGAGAAGGGGCAAACCCAGAGAGATGCACACTCAAGTGTGTGAGGGGGAGGAATGAGATGTTGTTTCCCCTTTCTCCTCACATAAAAACAACGACAAAGTCAAGAGCCTGAAAATGAAACTGCAAGTGGGGAACCAGCTCTTGTGGGCCTGAGCTCGCAGGGCATTTCCAGCACACCTCGATGTCTCCTGCAGGAACCGGATCAAAGCTGAAGCAGGTTAAGAAACACTTCAGGTTCCCAGATCACTGAAAGAATCTTCTGGCCACCCAAGCGTGAGCCTTGCAGAGAAATGGGAGCCATGCAAAGGCAACAATTTCAGACTAGCCTCAAAAAGCATTACCTTGATGTTAGCACCAGCTGGGGTCCCGAATATTTTCTTTTTTTTTTTCCACTGTAGAACATGAGACCGATTTGCTGAACTCCTGGAGTGCCAATCGCACCCAGGCATGCTTGAACTGGCCTTTGCCACTCCAGGAGAGCGCGGGGTTTCGGAGGTCCTCTCGGGCCTGCCAGCCCTGGAGCTGTTTCACAGCTGCTGGAGGGCTGCCAGCTTGCAGGTCTTTTAATGACTGGTGTAGTGTCTGGCAAGTAACTTGTCTTCAAGTGCGTGTGACTAATCATGAATCTTTTCAATAATGCTGACAATCCAGTCTCTCTTCTCTCACTCTGCCCGAGCCCACTGAAATAGGAGTAAATTAGCCTTATTCTGGCAAAAGCAGGAAATGATAAAGAGCCCCTAAAAGGTTTCCAGTGCGCCATGCCTAGGTTTTGCAGTGAGTGTAATTATCAGGGTTGTTGTGTGTGTGTTTTGAGAGCAGCTAAATAGCTCCAAAGGTCTGAAAGATCGCACTCTGCCACCATCCCCCGGACCATTTGCCTGAATGCGTAATTTCTGTACTTCACTGGCACAGTGTGCTCCTGCAAAGGCAATAAGCCAGAGCCTATTAGAGTTCACAACTCCATGTTAATGGTTTATGTTTGTTTTATTGGGTATATCCTTACTGTCTGCCTGAGCAGCAGAGCCAGAATACGACACTTTAGTTACTGGTCTGTGCTAAACTTGACCTAGTTTATTTGGTTGGAGAGCGAGGTCTTTGTCTCACTCTTCAATGAGTTCCCTTGGACAGCTAAGGAAGCAAAAATGCAATTGGGTCTCGTATCATAGGCAGAAATATATCATATTATTTGTTCTCTGAGGAGAATGGTGCAGGCATTGTTCCCCCAAATGAAACCTGCTGGAAAGTAAGTGCATAATGAAGAGAAAGCAGAGAGCTTGCGAAATTAAACCCGAGGAGGGGAAGAATAGGAAAGTATCAGTAAGTTCCAGGTGAGCATCTGCTGCTGGGAAAGGAAAGGAAATTTTGTTGTGAGGGTATAGTTCTCAAAATTGTTTTTAATATTACTGAATGGGACTTGGAGACTAAATTGTGTCACAGGTCTGAGTCATAGGCTGCTTGGTGTGGCAGGGTGGATGATATGCCTGACTGCTGGAGATCTCATCCAGCTCTTTTTAATTATGTCTGTGTGTATTACCTTCCCAGCAAAACACGTAATTCTCAGCAGAGGAAAACTGATAGTTCTTGCTGACGTATTGTGACCATTGACTGTCACTCCAGTTTTCCCTCCTGGTTTTCTTTTTTGTACCTATGGTTGTTTACCTCTGCTTGATATTTCAACCTCCCCTCCTTCCCACTACACTTGCAGACATTTGGAGTAATTCCTGATGGAGGATGGGGTTGCTCTTCCCTACTCTTTCTTCTCTTTCTTTCTAGACCACAGCATATTGGTAGCTCTTCAGGGACCCCGCTAAGAGGATGGATGGGAAAGTGATTTTGTGATACACAAATCCTACCAATCAGAGCAAGTTTAAGTTGGTTTCTGCCTAACTGGAAGAGTTGCCAACATCACAAATCTTTGCAGAAGGCAACAGTGGGGCTTCAGTTGCATTATTCACACTTAGTTATTTACAACATTTACATCGTACTGTACATCAGGCAGAATTGTACTTTCTCATCACCATTTTGGAAGGAGGTGAGAGGACAAAGGTTAAAGATAACGCTGCCTAAGGAAGGGGCAGATGCTGCTCTCTTTGAAGTTCACTGCCAATCCCAGCACTGGTTGAAAGTTTTATGTATGAGTGTTTGTTGGAAGGAAGAGATATTAAATGCTAAAATTCAGGAAAACAAAATTACTCCTGTATATCCAATACATAGTCGGCTTAATGGAAACGAGACAGTGCAGACAGGACTATGTTTACTACAGGCCACAAAAGAAGGAGGCTTTGCTTTAATAACAACTTAAAAAAAGAAGAAAAGGAATAAAAACTTTATGAGAATCAAAAAATCTAACTGTGTGTCTCCAGGAAATTCCTATCCCTTTTCATTGCTTGCCTGATCTCTTCTTTGAAGTTTGATTACCGCCACCTCAAGACAGAAGAGATTTAGCTGTTGTAGACGGTAAATCTCTGCTCAACAAATAAGTACAGTAGTTTTCCCCTAACTTCTGTTAGTCAAGATTTGTTTGAAGCATTTTTGAGATCTTTATTGCTCAGTCTTGTAAACAATCACCTGTTCAACTACAACAGTCAAAAAATCCCAGTTTGCCTAATTTGTATTTTTACTACATTCACCAAATTCTCTCTTGCAGCATCAAGACCTCAAGCTTGATACAATGCATTTGCTTAATTGTTTATCTGCCGATTTTTGCTCTAACACACAAAAGGTGTCCAGATTTCTGCATTACCTGGTCTCTCCGCTGTGGCAGTTTGGCATAGTTAAGTGCATATGAAATTAAAGCAATTTCTGCCTCTATTGGTGTGACAAAATGCATCTATCTGCCAAGGAGTCCTCCCCCAGACATGCCTGCACGCTCTGCTTCTCATGGAGTTTGGGAACCCACGGCCCTTGAGTCTCAGATCCTATGGGAAGACTTAGGATTTCATATTCCTCTGCCACTGGAGCAGGACAGAGGAAGAGAGAGGACAGTGATGGGTTTGGAATTTAACATTTTACCAGTAAGTCCTGACATTGCAGAACCATCACTAGAAAAGGATGTTATGTTGTCCTTCCATTCGTCTTTTGTCAAATTGCATTGCAGGGAAGATCCCTCCCAAGCCTAATAAATGTGAAGTTAATTAGAGGTCAGTGCAGGAGCTCAGATAGACCTACAACAGAGACCTCAGCAACTGTTTTGCACAGTCAAACAACAAGGGAAAGGCATCGTGCTGATGGTAACTGAGCTTGTGCTTACGATTCTGGTAAAACCACCCCAAAACAAGTTCAAGTCCTAAAATATTAGCCCTTCCCATTGCCTATCATTGCCCTGGGCATCATTTGTGCCTGTTCACGTTATGCTTACTTTAAATGGCTGTCTCCATTCTTGCATCTGAATTTCCTGAATACTTTTTCTCACTTCTACCCTTTCTTTATGTTTTAAGTCTTCTCTTTCACTCCTCCTTCAAGGATGTGTTTAACTGTCCATTGAGGATACAGTAGAAGCAATATCTGTACAGCGACTCGTCTTTTGATTGTAAGGCCTTGGGAGCAGAGCCAGCGGGGCTAATTCTTCTCCTATTAAGGTCAATATGTTTACAGTGATGTGAGTGCCTGGAAAAAGAGAGTTGTCTGGGAAGGAATCTTTTTTCCCCCCTTTTTTTTTTCTCCAGAGGCTTATTATGGAAAAACTGGGGAGAGCAATGAACAGGAATTTTTACCTGAGATTTTTTTTTTCTCTCAAATTGGATAATGAAGGAATTTTTACAGAGTGAGAGAGATTATTTATGGAGCAGGTTCTCAGTAGGTGAGTACAGGTCAGAAGACATGTTCAGAGATATTAGCATTTCAAAGAACTCAGATGAATGTCCCTTTCTGCTTTGCTTGCCTCTCATGGAAATGCCTCTTCCAAGGGCCAGAAGACATACCAATGAATATTGGCCTAGTAGTGTAAAATACAGTTCCCAAATGACATGGCACACATATCGTTAGCAATACGAGAGCTACATCAAAGTTGTAGATAAATTACTGAAGTAGCCTAACTTTTTTTTATGTTCATGTGTGCAGCTGTGCACAGAATTGCTGCCTCTATGTGTCGTACCCAAGCAAACTACCTCCAGGAACCCTGCATGGAGTTACTTTGAAGTTTGCCCTAAAGTATGACTGCAAGCGTATTTATGCTGGTTTTTTTTTTTTTTTCTGCCTTCCAGTTAGGTTAGACTTAATTTTTAGTAGACAGAGAAAGTCTTATCTAGTTTGTGTTTGTTTTCAGCACAGCAGTGTGAAAAACACTGAGGAACAAGTAGGCCTGGGGAAAAAATTCAAAATTAGGGAAATGAAAGAGCACTTAGACCTGCCATTTCTGTAAAGTTTAATGTTCAAATACCAGATTCACTGATAAGAGGAATACCCAATGAGCCCCAAAATGTGTGAAAGCAAGAGACTGTATGCACGAAGGGGTTCCAGTCACATGAACATGTTGCTCAGCGTTCGCTCTTGAGGTTTGAAATATTACAAGGAATCTTACAAAAATGACAGCTTCATTTCCATGCCATGTAGTATACCTTGCACCTTGTGTAAATTGCTGTGAGGGGGCAAAGTACTTTTCTCGGATCCGCAAGGCACCACTGAGCTTTGATATCTGCTTTTTGGTACTGTCAACCATGAAAGATCTTCACATGTAGGAAAGGCAAAAAGTCAATGTTGAGTGCTGGCGTATACTGATCTGGGAGGAGAGTCTTGCCCAGAGAGCATTTAAACGTGCAGAATTTTAACTGTTTCTTTGGATTCTGCCAAGACAGCTACCGGTTATAGAGCACTGCAAATAGGCAAAATACATGGGGCAGGAGGTTTTGAATCTAATCTGGTTTACCATGGGTCTGGGCATGGGTCGCAAATGTACACTGCCAAACAGCTTAGCTCCCAAGAGCAGTCCCAGGTCCCTGTGTGCCGATCATCCACACGGTCATCCAAAGCATCCATGGTACCACAGCATTTGTTCACTCCTAGTCTCTCTTTTGAAGCCTATCAACTAGTTCTGGCTGAAGTGAAGCCCAGTGCATTTCTGGAGTTACTCCAGGTTTTGCTCGCAAAAGGCAGTGTGAACGATATGCCCCCAGGTTGATTTCTGTTTGCCCCACGTAGCCCTCCAACAGTATCCAGGATTTACAGCCCAGACACCTCCATATGCCCTGAGGATGCGAACCAGGGCAAATAACACATACTTTCAATTTCATGCTGAAATGCACTATCCTACAGCACAGCCCTCATATTATTTTGGGCTCTTTGAACCAAATTATCTCCCCGCAGGTTTACACACAAAATAATTCTGGTGTCCTGGAACTGCAGGAGCATCACAGGGGGCCCAGAGGAGACACGTGCCAAGTGGGGCAGGATGTGGCCAGACTATCTTGAAGGGGTCAAGCCAAAAGCGCTGAGCCTGCAGGGATCACCCTCTGAAAATGATGCTTTTATCAGTGTATGTATATCTACTGTGGTTCACCTTGTTTGGATTACTCCCAGTTTACACCCTGAAATTAGAAGCAAGGCTGACTTGCTGCAGGTAACTTCCAGTTAAGTTTCTCGGTATGGCCAGGTGGCTGCTGAGCCACTCTGCAGAGTCCTGCTGAGCTTTGTGGAGCTGGAAAAGGGAACAAGATTTCCACTGAACACAGACCCTTTTAGAGCTGGGGCCAAGCTCTTCCTTAGGATGCATGCAAAAACAGCTGCAGCAGAAGAAACCCAACTGGCCCAGATCATTTTTCACGTTAGTCTGAGTTACGTACAGTCCAGGACACCCTGTTTCTCCAAAATGAGTTCAGTAGTCCAGGAATGGAAGCCAGCCCTTATTCCCTGAGTGCTGCCAGGAGAAAATGAAGAAAAATGTAAGCAAAGCGGTTTATCAGTAACCGCAGCTTAATTTCCCTCCCTTCTGTATAGAATTAGCCATTCTTTCTGATGCATTTCTGTGAAAAGAGCCCCAAAATATCATCACGTTCACTGTTAGAGAAGTATTTTAAGTGACATCCCCAGGGAATGTTTTGCAAATAACCAAGACTGATTATGCAAAAAGCAAAGAAATCAGTAATCCACTTTGTTGCTTCTTCTGCTCTATACTTCTCTTTGCTGTAAGTATGTTCATCATGAGCTCTTTTCTGACTAAATATAAGCTATAATATATTGAATAATTGCAGAAGGGTAGAGAGTTCTATATCTAATTCCTTCACCCGATCTTTTAAAACTCTCGGTAATTTCTCTCAGTAACAAGGACTGTTGTTTACTCTGCAGTTTGAAACAGTGATGAAGGTCCGTTCCCTGAAGCCTTAAATACAGCCAGAAGGCTGTAAGAAATCTCTTGGATTTCATCTACTCCTATTTTCAAAACATCACATGTGAGAGGAGCTTTGCAAGCAGTGGGCTAGCTGTGCATCTTTTGATCATTGGGAGTGAGTTTTAATTTAAACTGGCACTTGTAGTTGGTAGCATCACGTCGATAAAAAATAAATTGCTTCAGGTATTTTTGTGGTTTCTCATTTTCTGAAGCCTGGCTTATTTAGAAGGAGGCTTAGTATGAGCAAGTAATCTCATCTAACGTAGTTACATGCTAGAGCGCAGTTGACTATGCTATACTATGGAGCGCGTAGCACGGGGATGCAAACTGGGGGTACATCTCTGAGAGGCTTTGGGGTTTGGTAAAATGGCCGACAAGCTGGGCTGCAGAAGAGGTCTGCCTACCACAAAACTAAGGTAGCAACCTTTCGTTTTCTTTATGCCATTCTGGACAATTCACCAGGCATATGAATCGCTGCACCCCCTGGTCTGCAGTGCACCGCCCGGCTCAGCCCTGCTGCTTGTGAGACTGAGACCTGGGTGCACACCCTCACCCCATTGCATCTTTTGGGATGGGAGGGGGTATAATGCATTTCCATAGGTCTCCTGGCTGGTACGGCTGTGGTACCATCCAGGATAAACCTATCCTAGCGATCTCTTGAACGTGTTCAGGGATTTAAGTCTATCAAAGTTACAAGCAGTTGAATGATAACACATCAGGAAGCTTAATAATAGCAGCCCAACCAGGGATAATCATATCAGTGCATTATTAGTAACAGGAGATATTGTATGTCCTGCATATATATGCACTCATATCTCAGATAAATCTGCCTGTGTGTGGTCCAGCCACTGTGAACAGAGATCATCCATGTCACTAGAGGTTTTTCTTGGTTTATTAGACAGAGTAAATTACACAAAAGAGTAGTATATACTAAGGTGATATTTCATACAATGGTATGAAAGACAATGTGTTATGGGCTATGTTGTGCTTACAGTTTTGAATGGCGTTGCTTACACCAGTGTTTAAACTGGCAATGTGCACACAAGTTAAGGTCCGTCAAAGTTTAAGCTGAAATATTTTGTACCATCTCTTCAAATGGACACTAGAAACTTAAAAAATTACACTCTGTTCAGTTTCCCTTTGGGTCTCCTACTGTTTCAAGTTACACCTGAGATAAGCCAACCAAAGTAGGCTAGAAGAAACCTTCCTTTTTTTAACTCTGGGTGTGGCATGCAGTTATTTTGTGTCTCCTGTACTCTCCCATTTTTCTTGGTTGCTCATAAAGCAGAAGGGGAAAGGGGAAAAAAGTACGTAAATTGTGACAGAAATACAAAAATACTTGGGGACCTTAGAGCCACAGTATACTCCAGCTATGTTTCAGTGTTGCTTTAAAACACCACCAGCAAGTTTTGTTTTGCGCTTTATTTTTGAGGCACGGCTTTGTCAATTTGAACCTTCTTGGCTCCATTTGAATCAATGGCAAAACAATAATCAATCTAAGCAAAAAAATATTATCTCCACTGGGAACAAATTCTTCTGACTTGAGACTTAACCTGCACACTTCCTCCGGCTCAGACTTCCTCAGCCCTGGTGGCTGACTAACAGAGTATAGCTTCAGACTCATTTAAAATGCAATTGCAGAACACACCAGAGGAAGTCATTTAGCAGTATATCGACAGAAGGGCAGACTGTAAATCTAATAAGCTTCTTCCATTTCTAATTTCTAGGATCCCACTATTAACAATATTATATTGCCTTTGGCAATATCTGACACTCACATATGGCAATGTACCAAATGGTCTATTAATATGACAGATGCATTTTAGAAAAGAGTAACTCTCTCATCCCCCTCGGATACATAGATGAATTGAAGAATGCCTTGAACAAAGCTCACTATTTACTCTTTTCCTGTTCTCATGCAGCTTATTAAACTGGTATGATGTAAAACCAAGGTATAAAACAGACTGCTGCACCAAATGTAATTCAATAGCATCACTTCAAAGATAAGTATGTTGTTAACTTTCCGTTGAAATCAACCTATCCGAGGCAACTCTTTGTAGTCACAGAATATTAACACATAACCTTGTGAACCATCACATGCAGCTGGTGAATGTCAGTGATTTTCTCTTCATAATGCAACCATTGCAGACAGTAGAAAGCCAGAACTGAAGAAATGCAGGTATATCCAGGTAACAAAACATGTCTGATAGTGGTCTTGAACTAAGAAAGTCTGGCATTTTAAGTGCACTTTGGAGAGGAGTCTCTGGGGAATTCACATTCTCTGATCTGAATCCTTTCTAAGCCCCTAATGACACTATCTTGAAATAAATCTTACCTGAAGCAGATGCCTCCTCCAATATACCTATGTAAACCTTTTGTTCCAACACACACAAAGAACACTTTGAGTTAAATACTTTTCTAGATGGCTCTTACAAGCTGTCAGCATTAAGTTTCATAACAAACAGATGTTCATATTTTATAAGCCTCCTCCATAAAAGACTTCCAGTATTCTTTATTTCAACAGAGGCACAATGGAAAATTATAAGGGTCTAGAAACAGTACTCCTGTGGGATCCTGAAATGACTAAGTTTGGCTCCGGCGAAACGCATCTACAGCTGTGGAGACATCAATAGTGAATGGTGGGAAGGGGTGGATGGGCAAGATTAGATAAAGGCCAAAGGTTTAACATCCTGATGCTGGAGGGATTTGCACTGGTAGCGGAAAGAGGTGGCTGCCCTGCTTCTGTGGAGGCACTGACTTCAAAACTGACATTTGGGAAAGGCAGTTCAGGGCTATTTCCTAATGCCAAGATAGGTAATGGAGCTGTGAATCCAGTAACACCCACCTGAGTTCAGTGGCAGTGTGTCGCTTGTCCCCTTGAAAGCAGGGGAGGGGAACCAGCCTGGCAGGCTGTGCTGTGGGAACAGGGAAAGGAGCACAGAGCTCTTCCCCGCAAGGCTGCAACATGGCACCGCGGGTGGATTATGCGGAGCCCCGGTGCCCCTGCAGCACCAGCCGGGTTTGGGGCTCGCAGCCACCTCGGAGCACAGCACACCCCAAGGGGCAAGCACGTGGGGTGGAGGTGAAGCCCCCGGCATGCGCCTCTCTGTTTTAACAAATGTTGGCAATTCCAGGAAGGAGGATAACATGCCTCCCTGACTCTGAGACAGGGCTGAAAAACCTAGTTTTCCAAAGCAGCACGTTTTCGTGTGCTGCTTTGCAGCCTGCCGCCTGAACACCTCTCATCTACTATTGAAAACTGAAATGGCGTCTCTGCTTTTCCTTCTTTTTGAGACAAGACGTCCAGAAGAATCATAGAATCATACAATAGTTTGGG